>NC_050468.1:8467509-8660995 GCF_013373865.1 Monomorium pharaonis | reverse complement strand
AAAAAATTTCTAATTAATTATATCACCTGAACTTATAGAAACATATTGTACGCGCGTCCCGAACTATATGAATATTGCGTTAAAAATAAATAGATCTTCGATATTCGATTAGCACTTGACGTGTAGCCTTAGAAATTCAAGTTTTTTGGGCAAAATAATTGTTTAAATTAAAAAATGTTTTAAAATTAATAAACACCTGAACTTTATAGAAAACATATTGTACGCGTCCCAAACTATATGAATTACGTTAAAATAAAGATCTGTCGATATTCGATTAGCACTTGACGTGTAGCCTTAGAAATTCAGTTTTTCGGGCAAAATAATTGTTTAAAAAATGTTTTAAATTAATTATAACACCTGAACTCTATAGAAACAATTGTACGCGTCCCCAAACTATATGAGAATTACGTTAAAATAAATAGATCTGTCGATATTCGATTAGCACTTGACGTGTAGCCTTAGAAATTCAAGTTTTTCGGGCAAAATAATTGTTTTAAAAAATGTTCTAATTAATTATATCACCTGAACTTTATAGAAACATATTGTACGCGTCCCGAACTATATGAATATTGCGTTAAAACTAAATAGATCTGTCGATATTCGATTAGCACTTGACGTGTAGCCTTAGAAATTCAACTTTTTCGGGCAAAATAATTGTTTAAAAAAATTTCTAATTAATTATATCACCTGAACTTTATAGAAACATATTGTACGCGTCCCGAACTATATGAGATTGCGTTAAATAAATAGATCTGTCGATATTCGATTAGCACTTGACGTGTAGCCTTAGAAATTCAAGTTTTTCGGGCAAAATAATTGTTTAAAAAATGTTCTAATTAATTAATCACACCTGAACTTTATAGAAACATATTGTACGCGTCCCGAACTATATGAATATTGCGTTAAAATAAATAGATCTGTCGATATTCGATTAGCACTTGACGTGTCCTTAGAAATTCAAGTTTTTTGGGCAAAATAATTGTTTAAAAAATGTTTAATTAATTATAACACCTTGAACTCTATAGAAACATATTGTATGCGTCCCAAACTATATGAGAATTACGTTAAAATAAATAGATCTGTCGATATTCGATTAGCACTTGACGTGTAGCCTTAGAAATTCAAGTTTTTCGGGCAAAATAATTGTTTAAAAAATGTTCTAATTAATTATATCACCTGAACTCTATAGAAACATATTGTACGCGTCCCGAACTATATGAAAATTGCGTTAAAATAAATAGATCTGTCGATATTCGATTAGCACTTGACGTGTAGCCTTAGAAATTCAAGTTTTTTGGGCAAAATAATTGTTTAAAAAATGTTTAATTAATTATAACACCTGAACTTTATAGAAACATATTGTACGCGTCCCAAACTATATGAGAATTACGTTAAAATAAATAGATCTGTCGATATTCGATTAGCACTTGACGTGTAGCCTTAGAAATTCAAGTTTTTCGGGCAAAATAATTGTTTAAAAAATGTTCTAATTAATTATATCATCTGAACTGTATAGATACATATTGTACGCGTCCCGAACTATATGAGAATTACGTTAAAATAAATAGATCTGTCGATATTCGATTAGCACTTGACGTGTAGCCTTAGAAATTCAGTTTTTCGGGCAAAATAATTGTTTAAAAAATGTTCTAATTAATTATATCATCTGAACTGTATAGATACATATTGTACGCGTCCCGAACTATATGAGAATTACGTTAAAATAAATAGATCTGTCGATATTCGATTAGCACTTGACGTGTAGCCTTAGAAATTCAACTTTTTGGGCAAAATAATTGTTTAAAAAATGTTCTAATTAATTATATCACCTGAACTTTATAGAAACATATTGTACGCGTCCCGAACTATATGAATATTGCGTTAAAAAAAATAGATCTGTCGATATTCGATTAGCACTTGACGTGTAGCCTTAGAAATTCAAGTTTTTCGGGCAAAATAATTGTTTAAAAAATGTTCTAATTAATTATATCACCTGAACTTTATAGAAACATATTGTACGCGTCCCGAACTATATGAATATTGCGTTAAAATAAATAGATCTGTCGATATTCGATTAGCACTTGACGTGTAGCCTTAGAAATTCAAGTTTTTTGGGCAAAATAATTGTTTAAAAAATGTTTTAATTAATTATAACACCTGAACTCTATAGAAACATATTGTATGCGTCCCAAACTATATGAGAATTACGTTAAAATAAATAGATCTGTCGATATTCGATTAGCACTTGACGTATAGCCTTAGAAATTCAAGTTTTTCGGGCAAAATAATTGTTTAAAAAATGTTCTAATTAATTATATCACCTGAACTTTATAGAAACATATTGTACGCGTCCCGAACTATATGAATATTGCGTTAAAATAAATAGATCTGTCGATATTCGATTAGCACTTGACGTGTAGCCTTAGAAATTCAACGTTATTCGGGCAAAATAATTGTTTAAAAAATGTTCTAATTAATTATATCACCTGAACTTTATAGAAACATATTGTACGCGTCCCGAACTATATGAGAATTACGTTAAAATAAATAGATCTGTCGATATTCGATTAGCACTTGACGTGTAGCCTTAGAAATTCAAGTTTTTTGGGCAAAATAATTGTTTAAAAAATGTTTTAATTAATTATAACACCTGAACTCTATAGAAACATATTGTACGCGTCCCAAACTATATGAGAATTACGTTAAAATAAATAGATCTGTCGATATTCGATTAGCACTTGACGTGTAGCCTTAGAAATTCAAGTTTTTTGGGCAAAATAATTGTTTAAAAAATGTTTTAATTAATTATAACACCTGAACTTTATAGAAACATATTGTACGCGTCCCAAACTATATGAGAATTACGTTAAAATAAATAGATCTGTCGATATTCGATTAGCACTTGACGTGTAGCCTTAGAAATTCAAGTTTTTTGGGCAAAATAATTGTTTAAAAAATGTTCTAATTAATTATATCACCTGAACATTATAGAAACATATTGTACGCGTCCCGAACTATATGAGAATTACGTTCAAATAAATAGATCTGTCGATATTCGAATAGCACTTTACGTCCAGCCTTAAAAATTCACGTTTTACGGGCAAAATAATTGTTTAAAAAATGTTCTAATTAATTATATCACCGGAACTTTTTAGAAAATTATTGTACGCGTCCGGAACTATATGAGAACTGCGTCAAAATAAATAGAACTGTCGATATTTGAACAGCATCTCACGTCTAGCCCTCAAAATTCAAATTTTTCGGGCAAAATAATAGTTTAAAAAATGTTTTAATTAATTATATCACCGGAACTTTTTAGAAAATTATTGTACGCGTCCGGAACTATATGAGAACTGCGTTAAAATAAATAGAACTGTCTATATTCGATCAGCATCTCATGTCTAAACTTATAAATACAAGTTTTCCATCAAGATAGTTGTGGAAAAATGCTTTCTAAATTTTTTAAATTAATTAATTTTGTCTATCTGAGATGCCAGTTACGCCAAATCCACGTGCGCAGACGTATACGCATATATATGTATGTTTTGTAACAAAAAATTTTTTTTTATTAATTTAATCATCAAAACTATTGATAGAACGTCTCTAAATGATAGGACTCTATAGATTTAGTCTTCTCTGTGGTCGTATATTTGAAATACGGTGAGATGCTATTATGTGATTTTGGAAGTTAGCATCTCATTTATAAAATTTTAATTAAAATAGATAATTCAACGGAACTATTGTTGATACCTATCAAGAACTGTAGAACTATGCTGGAGGCAAGTAATTCTGCAGTATTTTTATGAGATGCTAAACTTTGAGATGCTAACTTCACACACGTTTAATTGGCATCGCGGAAAAGCGACAACAATACTTCGAGAGATGCGAGTATCGATGCCATGCCCTTTTTTAGAAAGGATTCTTACTTCTCCCCCCTCCCTTCACTCACTCTCTCTCTCTCTCTCTCTCTCTCTCTCTCTCTCTCTCTCTCTCCTCTCTCTCTCTCTCTCTCTCTTCTCTTCCTCTCGTATATTTTTTATTTGGCTCTTTTTTCTTTTTCCCTGATTTTTTGTAATTATTTCAATCAACTATCAAAAGTGACAGTTTGACAGCTGAAAATGACACGAAGTAGTTTGACAGCTGGAAATGACACGAAGTGAAGAAAGTCACAACGCACTTAACAACGAGATAGCGAGACAGCCAATCAGCATCTCGGAAAAGCGGCAACAATAAATTCGATTTGATTTAACATCTCCTTTTTTAGATAGGATACAACACAAAGAAATATCGTGCAAATATATTATTGTTCTGTTTTTGTTTTCAAATTCCAAATAGGATAATTCCAGAATTTTCTATCTGTATTAAATTAGGTTCCTAATAGTAAAATTTCTGTAAAATTAATTTCTGTTAAATTTCCAGATTGTTTCAATGGCATGTTAAAAATTCTTGTAATAGATAATTTAAATTTCTGAAAAAATTGTTGAAATTTCATAAAATTACGACATGTTAAATTGTTTTGAACAATAAAATTTGATTAATATTTGTTTATTTTTTAATTTGGCAGGATGTGTGGACATAAAATGTATTTTTGCGAATTTTTATTAAATTTTTATAGACAGTTTATTTATTGTCACTAATAATCACTTACAATTTATATTGAAGTTTGATGATATAAACCGTGCACTGAATAATCAAATAATTCGCCGAACGAAGATATATTAGACACAGTTTCTAATTGTAAGTTAACGCAGTTATTAACCTCAAGTCCTCTTACACCTACTTTACATAGAGAGAATTTTTTGTTATATCGCAAAACTTATTAAAAATTGTTCGTTTTTATAAAAAAAAATTGCTACAAATTTTACCATGTTTATTGTTTAGGATAATCTATTAAATATTATCAATAATAATTATAATAACAATTTTTAAAAAATATATGACATATTTTATAAAACTGCATATTAAAAATTATCAAACAATTATAAAATATTTCAAAGCAAAACTCAGGAAATACGCTTCGTAAAAGCGTTCTTTGTCGGAAAAACTAAATTTTAAATAAATGTGTGGCGTCATAAATCCACTATTCGATAGAGCTATTTAGTGTATCTACTGGATCATGTAAGCGACACTGTCCCGTCATTTAGTGGAGCGATTGAATCGCCCGTATATATCATGACTCTTAATACTAAAGAATTTTAGATATAGATCTTTGTCAGCTTCTCTTTTAATCTAATGTAGTTTGATCTAGATTTGATGTTAGCACCTGAAAAACGAAAGTAAGTTTAGACATAGCCGATCAATTGTGCTGGTAAAATAATCATGACCGTACATTATCATGATTAAGTCAGATTACAAATTAGGCTGTAAAATTTAGAGTAAATTAGAGTATGGCCATACGGAGAAGATGGTCAATGGTTATAATTTCTCCAATAATTACTGAATAATATATGCGTTCTTTTTTTTCAAAAAATTTTTAATTATTTTCAGATAATCAATATTTATTGTTATTATATTATAGTTTATCTGCGTATCCTATTCGAAATAACCATATTGTGAATATTATATCTAGTTTTTACTTTTAACTACCTGCAAAGTTTTTTATGTGTTCATTAAAAATTGTCACAATGTCGAATAAATTACAGTTGAGCTGTCACAACGTTAAACTGCACATAACGAAGATATGCAAATTGTAATGTATAATTATTTTATTTTATTTTCTTCTTTTTAAATAAATGACTTATTTTCCTTTCATAGTTTCGGTAAGATGGCTCAGAAGACAGCAATAATAAATAATGCATGTGTTCATGTATATATTTTATAAAAAAGACCAGAATTAAGTTGTGCATTCAATATTTCAAATTTAATATATCATAAATATATTTTTTAGTACTAATAATGAATCAAATATATGCTAAACTTATATAAACATTTATTATTAAAAATAATTAAAAATAAAATAAAATATAATATTACGTGGCAATAAAACTAAATATATAAAATTTTAAGTTTTTTTATTATTTTATAAATGTTATGTACATAAAATATGTATAGCCAACTGTCCTATAATACTATGGCCATCTTTTTCCTAGTTGTGAAAAATGTTTATGTCTCAATATAATGTTTATGTTCCAATATGTTTTAATAATATAAAATTTTTATTATGTATTTTCTCTTTAAAGTCGATAGCAAGCTTTAAGCTTTAAGAAAGTAAATATACCAAACGCTATTATAAAATAATAAAAATAAAACTGTTTAAGTTTTTTTGCAGTTTAAAAAACATTATAGCTAGCATACTCTTCCTTGGGGTAATCCTTTATATAAAATATTTTTTATATTACTATTTGAAATCTATTCTATTTAAAATAATAAAGAATGATAAACTGTTTAACATATTTAAAAATATTAAAATTTTATTACACGTTAATAAACTTTAACAAACACATCTTGTATTTTATTTTGACATTTACTATTATTATAAATCATAAAAAATTATTTAAAATTCTTCGAAATATTATGTTGTCCCATTAATATCATAATTAAATTTTAAGAGAAAATTTTCTATGTATAAAAAAAATACAATGTCAGATATATAAAATATACTTATCCACAATTGTTAATAATTTAAGCCACCATTTTTAAACTTAAACTAAATTATGAACATATTGATAAAGTTAAGATTGTCTATTCAGTTTGCAACGAATCTTGGTACTGAATTTAATTTTTCTATTAATTTAATATTCCTAGTTCATATAAACTCATAAATTATTTTGCTCCATATAACTTTTATATAAAAAAAATGTCTTATATAAAAATATTTCTTTTTTATCGAGCAAGATTTATAGAGGATATGCAGAGGAAGATCAATACTAGGCTTCTTCAAGCAGTACCTTCTTATTTCTTGAAAACTAAATGTTACATTCTATTAATATTGTGATAAAATATAATCTGTTTAGATAATTAAAAAAATAACCCAGCGTTCATATATTTATGACTTTTTTTCTATATAAAATCTACTAAAAACAAATATAACCTAATTTAATCTTCATATGTTTAAAAAGATTAAAAATGCTCAAAAGTATAATAGAAGTGCCTTATGATATGTCGAAATGTCTTATTAATATTATCGTTGATATTATAACATCTAGGGTTAATGCATAATTGCGGACTAATAAATAAATGATTCTATAAGAAACCACTAGAATTCTTCTTCACTTAATAATAGAGATATCACAAATGGCCATAATATCTACAAAGATTATAATACCATCTTCTCCTTTATTATACTTGATACAGGACACTTTCTAGTTTATATTTGTTTCTACAGTTTTATTTTTAGTTTTTGTTTAAGAAATATTATCCAAAAACAAAGCGATATCCCAGTACTGATAATTTTCCCCTAAAAATTTGCAAATAAAATAAGACTGAAAATAATATGTAGATAAATGTGGAAAACTGGAGTTAAACGAATTCGAGAAATAAATTATAACTAATTAAGACAATTTGTTATACAATACATAATGAGATTACGTGAGCAAAAATATAATTTTCACACATGAAAAGAGCTTAAAATTTAAAAGAGCACAGAAAAATGAGATTGATAAAGGAAACAAACAACGAAGAGGATTACGCCTGTCTGATTTAGTCAACGTTATGGTAATAGTAGATTTTAATCACAAAATTGGAGCGAAAGGAGAGATTGATTCAAATATTCGAAGGTAATAACTCTTTTTCTTTCAACAAACTGGTTTATTTTCTGTCTGAAAAGAGGAAACCACTGTCATCGTTTTCACGTTAAAATATCATCTCCACGGGAGCTCTCGTCCCGTACGTTCTCTCGTCGCGTGTGCTCAGCGTGCTCCAATATCGCGAATCCCGTCATTTGCGCACGAGCAAATAGACGAAGCACGGAAGACGAACCGCGAAAGAAATAGTGTGTTTGCGGTATACACCGTGAGTTGATTGAGTTGAGGTATCAGACCAACACGACATTCAACGCGCCACGATATTCCTGTTATCATTCCTTCATCATCCTTCATCCTTGCGTAAGAAGAGTATTTTATATATTAATTTAATATATATTAATCTAGAGCAATAAAATTTCTGAATAAAGCTTATTTTCAATCATGTATCTTGGTTATGTTTAATTTCCTTTTTTAAATAAATTTTGGTGTGATTTAATTAATTGTATTTAATTTTATGTGACTTTGATATTTCTTAAAAAATTACTAAAAAAGAACGTTTATATAATTGCACCAAGAAAACATTCTTATATTATAGCTATTTCCGTAATTCCAGTTTTTTTCTACCGAGAAGCTGCCTATCGTTCTGGGCAGCTTCGCACGTTTTTTCGCATTATTCCTATTTTAAGCAACCGGAACATTGATCCCGTTTCATTGTCCTCACTCATCGCCTGTCAAACGCACTCGGGTTCCCTTTGTGTGATAGTCTTTCTCTTCTCATTGACCAATAATAATAAAAGTGTCCTGATGTTTTAGCACGCGCGATTGGCGTAGAATCTGTCAGACGAAACGTTCTTCTGTAGAGATTTTTCGTTTTCACGATAGAAGCGCGAAGACAAAAATGGGTCATTAGTCAATACAAAAAGCGACATTAATCGCGTACGATGAAAGAAAACATCGCGATAATATTATTCTGAAATATGTGCGATTTCTTTCAACTTCCAATAAAAAATAAAATTCTATTAACGTTTATAAATTTAAAATCACTCTTGTTAGATTATCATTTTTGTTTGATTGTTCTTAATTATCTAAAAAAATATAAGTTTAAAAAAATAAATAGATTAAAAAAGATAGAAAAAAACAATTGTAGTGATTGCAATAATGAAGTATTAGTATTCTTAATTTTCCGAAAAAATACAATTAAAAAATAGATTCTTTGTTACATGTGCATTGAAAGTGATCCTTTTCGTGCAGTCACTTTTTTGTGGGTAAAGTCGCCGATTTCAACATTTTAACAGTATGCACAGTTCTTGCCCTTTATTGACGTAAATCATGAAAAACATTTAATACAATTTTTTTCAGCACATTTGATCATTTTAATACTCGCATGTGCGTCATCTCGCGACACGCACATTGTAACTTTTGCAGAATTGTCCAATGCTTTCGCGAACTTAACTTTGGTTAACCTGTCAATTTGCGAGAATTCAAGACACTCAAGAGATCACACATCAATGCACAGGTAACAAAAAATACGGTATGCAACACAAAGCGTAACAGCCTTTTACACTCGTGCGGGTGAAAGCACTCATGTACAAAAAGCCGACTTTACGACCCTGTTAAATAATGTATTATTCTCTTTTTTTTTTTAATACAGAAAAATACAACTGTAATAATAACAACAAACTTTGTCAATAAATAGCTTAAAACTCTTAAACATAGGGAGAGAAAGTGATTATGGATTGATATGGGATTATGGAATTCACGATATTTCGTATATCTTGTGTAGAATTTTGGAGATAACCGTCTAAATTACTTTTTTACATATTGTTTAGAAGTTATAACATGGCCACTGGTCGTGAATGTTGTTTTCATAAAAGCTACATTTCAATATTGCAGATAGTTGAAAGTTTTATAGATGGTCATTTATTTTGAGAAATACGTCTAGTTAATCTTTTAACTTAAAAAGCTTAAATATGAATTTCAAATAATGCAATTGAATTTAATATTTGACATAATGCGTACATGTATTTGATGTATAAAGTTATATTGTCTGCATTTAGGGTTATAGACCACTTGTAACTGTCGCGAATCTGAGTCCCTTAAATTCTTTCAAATATAATTTGATTGTATCTTTATTTTATTTATTAGTTAATATGTTGTTTGTTACAATACTTTCATAATACTCTTTTACAACGCGCAAAGTCGCAAAAACCAAAGATTTTTTCACATATTTTTCAAATATTTTTCTGTCATACTATGTACCAGATACTGATATTTTGTGATACAAATGTGCTAAAGAGCGTTCATTTTTTATCTTTTAGAAATAAAAATAATTTTGAGAACATTTGTTGGTAGTGTTCCATATCTCCCTACAGATTTTATAACCGTAATCTTTTTCCTTTTTTCATTAAATTGGTAATTATGTAATTCATTTTGTATATCCGAAGAACTTCTGCTTATAACATAATTGATAAAACTTTATGGATGACAAACTTGTACCAATAAGATTACGTCACATAAATATTTACTGATTCTATTGTTTGACACCAAAGTCATATCTTCACGTTTAACAGACAGTTTAGCTTTTCTATCCATCTTTTTATTTTAATGACCGTTGTTTCCTGATCGATCATAAGTTAGAGCTTTTACATTTTTAACATCCGCCTTTACATCTTTGAAAAATGGCGTAACTTGCAACTACAGTCTTATACTTTGCACAGAAGAGGACTCGAAAAATGAGTCGAAGCGTTTGCATACTCGATGTACATATTTTCAATTGTGTTCTTGTTGCAACGCATTTATCATCATCTAAAGTAAAATTCTTGCACACGAATATCTAGTGCTGGTTTTTATTGGCAATATTTTCTTAAAGGGATGCTAAACTGCTCGTCAAATTTGATCGAGATCGATAATGTAGAGTCATTCGTGCATATCATTAACAAAATATTGTATGTATTTCTTTTACAGATGTAGAAATCCTTTCCAGAAAAAAGTACATGTATTAATATCAGCTTATAAATTGAATTTTATATAGAGAATTAAAACCATTTTTTTAGACTGCTCTTTTCAAATACAAAATTTCCATACTCATTAAATTTTTTTATTAAAACGCCTACTCTCAATTTGAAAGCGTAGTATTATTCTTAAATGTTTACTCAACAATGACCCAGGTATGCGTACAAAGTCTAAAATTTTTACATCAAGCACATTTTGTTACAAATTGACGCTAAAAACCGACAATTAAACATTTTTTTCGTTTTTCCTACAAAATCGTTACGATCGGACTTTGTTATCGTCTATACTTTAACTTCTAGAGGATTTTTAATTCTGTAAATGCAATTAAAAAATTAGTGAGTAGAAAAATTATCGGTAAAACAATTACAACTTTAGCATCCCCTTAACGTATTATTTGAATATTTATTAAGTTATTTAAATAGAACAAAATGATGGATCATAATCCTCTTCTCTCCTTTAAAAATAAAACCCGAAAAAATACAACAAGAAAATTATTCTTTCTTCTTTAAATATTTTAAGAATTTTTTGAAATTAAGAACACTATTTTTGTATAGCTATAATAGTTATAAATGTTCGTTTTTCTTGACAATATTGGATACAAATAACAGAATATACAATGAAATGGATATAAGTAATAGAATATACAATAATAAAAAAAAACAAAAGAAGATAATAGTATAGGCTTCGCAAACAGAACGAGGTTATTCTGTTTGGATGGAATAAATTTTATAGCAACCCTTCGTGAGATTCGTCCCTCATACATACACTGCGTATCAGAGTTACGTGGATACTTCAAGAGTGCGCCGATACCAGGAAATCCCTTGTTTCCCAAAGGATAACGGAAATGGAGACAAAAAAAGGAAAATTGAAGAATAGGTTCTATCAAACGATGAGTAAAAGAAGAAAATACGAATGACCGGTTGTTTATCCGTAATTCACTGAAATATGAACGTAGTATGGAACTCATTGAATCGTTTCGATATATCGTTCTGACTTTTAACGGATCATTTATCGTTTCAATTGGAAACTGGAGGAAATAAGCTATACTTGAATTTAACATTTTTATTTTTCTTTATTATATATATCGTACGCCATTTCTTGTTCTGTAATAATTTGTAAAAATAGCCAACCAACATGCTAAAACTAACTGTTCAATTAACTCTGAAAAAATTTTTTTAATAGTAACAATAAGAAAAGTTTTAAACTTTTACACATTTTACAAAAATTTATATATAAAAATGTCAATATAAAATATGTCAAAAATGTTTAATTAAAAAAATTAATAATAAAAATAAAAATAGTTAAAAAACATAAAACAAAAAAATCGGCAAAACTTTAATTTAATATCAAAATCCAGTATAAATTTAAACATTTAATTTGAGAAGTTAATTCATTTATTACGTTGTGAAACTCGTTTGCTATGTCTTCCAGAATTATAAACATTTCCTTTAAAAATTGTAATAAATATAAAAAATAGGATATATTCAAGAGAAATCAGGTATGGCAATGTGTAAATGCGTCTGCGATTAATATTTAAAAGTATGCTCGTAAAGTTATATTTAATAATTCAGCGCCAGTGCATATACATGATATCATGTTTGATATTTAGAAAATTTTTCCCGAAAAAGCTCGTCACAACTAATTCATGGGTAATTTTCTATTTCAGTGAAACGGGACTCGTTTTGCACATCTGCGTATTTATACGGAATAGATGTAGGAAATTGCTCTAGCGTGTCTAAATATTTAATCACGTTCGTGAGTTATTTGCGTTTATGTTTCCTCATCGATTCTACACAGAGAAAATTTTATATAAAATATTACTATGTTCGATAGCAGTCAGAGATTATAAGAAAGAATTTCAAAGAATTATACCATACGTAATGTAAATGCTATGATAATTTGAGAAAATAAAAAACATAGCAAAATTTTCATAATTTCTTCTGTGATCCGCGCTTACAATAATAATTTTCTCGCGTACGATTAAAGGAAATCTTTTAGAAAACAGTTCCGGCACGATAGAAATGTGTATAGATAATAATAAAATACGAGTTAAATTGATTTTCTCATTCAATTTGAGACAAGCTCTCGGGATATTGCTTGATAAATTCCATTCGGTTTAAAATTATTAAATTTGTAATAAAATTGATCTGAATTATCTTTAATGCTTAATTTCGAATCCCGGAAAACAAATCAAAGCTATGATTGAATCTAAAACTTACAAAATATACTCTTTGATTGATTATTAATGCGTTTTTATGTTATATAAAAATACTGTTATAATTGTAAAATGTATTAACATTTTACCAAAACAAATAATAAACAGAGAACCCGTGTAAATTTATCTTTACTATTGCGTTTGTCCAGAGAATTCATTAGTCCAGTCGCGAGGCTTAAACGCAGCAACATAACAGAGATTGTGTTTGCGTACAAGCTTACGTTTTGTTTATTAAGCCGAGTGTAATAGGGATTTGTTTTGACTGTGAGTGACTGTCGGTTGTTGCGAGCTATCTCATAATTCCCATCTCTTTAAGCAGATTTAAAAAATTAATATTTTATTAAGTGGAACATATAAAACTCTTCTTTTTTTATTTCTTTCCTTCGTTTTTGATTCTCCTCGATTCCTTGCTATTAACTGATACTATCCTAGATTATACCGCTGTCACAAACACTCACCATTGTATTGCGGACCTCCCTTTGTATCGCGATTTTCCAGAGCTTGTCGGATAACAAAAGTCATCGAACAAAGTACATGTCGCGATATCGACATTCTGTAAGTAGGTGTGCGTCAGTTTAACAAAACGCATCGGTCAAGCGTGAATTCTATCCAACAAGTTATAATAATTATCGCTAAAGCTTTGACACCTTGAACATTATTTCGCGGCTATTTTAATTGTAACAATGTAATGTTTTCAACGTATAACATATGATTATCATGTATGCTGATACTTCGCAGTCTGTAGTTATATGTTTTGTTTATTTATCATTAATACTCTTATATATTATTTAAAGAAAAAAACATTAAATAGAGATTTGAACTATTCGATGAATAAAATAAATTATAAATTATGCATGATAAATTAAATCAAATCGAATCTAAGAGATTCGAGAACAAATCTTATATGTCGACAATCTTATAAAATTATATAAATGACTTTCTATCATATAATTAATATTTTTTCTTATATAGAAATTACTTTTTATTGTCTACATGTACTAAAAATTAACTATTATTATCTAACAATTATTAGATTAATAAAAGTTATGTTTTATTTATGATTCGATTCAATTTAATTTCATTTGATTAGACTCGGATAAAATTTTGTCCAATTCAAATTTGAAAAAAAAAAAAAAAAAAAAAAAAAATTGATGTAACTCTAGTCAGTGCCAAAAAAAATTTTGATTTGCATGTCGTTTTTAATATTGAAAATGCATAGGCACGCGGCTATTTAAAGTAACATAATAAGTTGATAAAAATAAAGATACAACACACACTCCAATCTTTTAATTACCATTTTCAAATAACATAATATCAGAGTTATAGTTTTAATTAACGTTCAATGCAAGATTAAATTATAGCCTATTTTATTTCCAACAAAATCCGCTACTTTGATAAAGATCGAATAAATGCGATGTGGCGAAGGGAAAAAAGTCGCGATAGGGTCAAGTGTCAATTCGCCTGATGAAAAAAAGAGCTCGAGAGGAGAATAGGACAGCCTGGGCCATCCTCGCCGATTGTTCAACTTATTCGCTGTCAATCCAATATCGTTGATAGGAACGGTCACGATCGGGTTCGTCGACGAGGCCGGACCTTTGATTTGAAGAACTTTAACTCAACAAGGGTCCACGCACGTTCTCGAGCAGGACGTAATCTCGTTTATATCGGCATATTACGATTCGATCGATGCCCGATTGTGCCCGTTGAAGGTAAACGTCGCTTTCAGCTGCTCCCGGCCGTATGCCTCAATTAAAAGCGAGAGAGAGGCCTTCTGGAATCCCGATTATAGCCCATTATAGAAGCGCTTATCGGGAACTCCTGAGGATTTGCTTTGTCAACGCTATAACTGCAGTATTGACGTATTGTGTTCGACGAGAAATAAGTTATAATCCTCTTTAA
This sequence comes from Monomorium pharaonis, assembly GCF_013373865.1. Taxonomy (NCBI): domain Eukaryota; kingdom Metazoa; phylum Arthropoda; class Insecta; order Hymenoptera; family Formicidae; genus Monomorium; species Monomorium pharaonis. The sequence continues at coordinate 8,646,187 of NC_050468.1, read as the reverse complement.
GCAAAATCTCCTTTTTTTGTAACTTTTAATGTCTACAGTTTAATAGGATGACAAAGAAAAGCCTATGTATGCAAATATTTGTTTTTATAAGCAAAAATTTAATAGCGTACGTCCTTGTAGTATTAAAGTTATCAATTTAGGATATAAAATAGAAGGATATTATTTAGAATATAATTAAATAGAAGATTAGGTTCAAGTCATTAAAGTTAATTAGCTCTATCAAAGAATAAAGGGGAAGAGTATCACTAATATTATTATATAAAATACTTTTACCCAACATGGCCATGTACTCAATTTGGCGCACCCCCATTTCCAAATAGTTACACAACGAATTTCACAGATAACGCTAATATATCGCTCAGGAAGTCGATATGACGTATTTATGTCAGTCAGCTGGTCAATATATGCTTTCTACGGCTTGTAATTACACTTTATTCAAATTGTGCTCTTCTGAATCTAAAATTTCAAAGGTAAGTTTTTGCTTTGTGTAACTATCATCTAACAATTATTATAAATATCCGTAATTTATATTGTAACTCCTTATTTATACTTTCCAACACTATATTTACTTTACATCTTTATTAAAACATTTATAATTAAAGAAAGAAAACTCTTGGTATGATAAAATTATTATGGCCAAAGATACTACTGAAAACATAATATATCTTATTATCATACAACAATTAAGATTCTGTTTCTTTATTTAGTGTTTAACTTTTGATTAGTACTTCTTGTTTGTCTTCAGTAAATTAGAGCTTTTTAACAAGTGAAAGTTAAGATAACGCCTCGTAATAAATAAACACAGTTTTATATTTAATAAATAGGTAATTTTATGTGCAATTTTTTCCATAAGTATATTAATAAATGCTTAATTAAACATGTTATCTTTTTATTTAGCATTTTCTCAAAATATTTATAAAAAAGTGAAAAGTATATAACTGGACTATATATTGGATATATATGTAATCAACATGATTTAAGTGCTTTTTTTTATCTTTACTGTATTTATATAAATAATTGAAAATATTTCACATATTTTTTGTTTCAGAAATGTTTTCTATTTTAAATCTAACCCTTATTTTTCAATTTCGTATTCATCAAAAAATTAGAAAAATCCTCTAAGCTTAGGTGAACCATATTGAGTACAGGTGTCTTATAAAATATTTAATTTTTTTGATAAATTTTTTTTCTAAAACTATTGCTATTGAGAGATTAAAAATTGCACAGTGGAATCATTCGAAAAGGGAAAGAGATTCCGAAAATACTATCCGCTCGAGGGAAATTCGCTTTTATTGAAACTCTGTGCACGATACGAACGGGAAGAGTCCCAAACTACAAGTTACAAAGCGTACTGACAATTCCGTATCGATACAAACGACGATTTTCGAATCCCTTCGAAAGTCGGAAGAAGAATGTCTTTATTAAGCAAATAAAATGAAATAAGACAGCGCTAAATTGCAATAGTTGTTGCTGTAATTTGTTAGACTCGCGAGCGACTCTTGACTCCGCACGTTTGCATAATGACACTTCTACGAAGATATCTCTGCAATATTTCAAATGACCCTCGTCATCGACGCCGTCTCGTCGACTATACTTTTGAGGCTCGTCCCAAATTCTGACGGAAATTAACAGGCACGAGCGACGATCTCTTACGTCAGTAACTTGGCAAACTAATTATGTCGATGCAGAATTCTCGCGGGCTTGAATCGAGCGTCCTTCGCGAAGATTTTCGTAGCGCAACTAAATTTGTTTCCCATCGAAATGATCTCATTTCGAAGCCCTTCCAAAGGAAGTAGAATTTATCTATATTGTATTGGGTCAGTTATTTATGGAAGCTTCTTAATTCTGGGTCATTTCAAACATTTATGATAACTAATTTAATCTTCTTATTCGCCAAAGATGGTGAGTAATTTTCTTCAAAAATATAATATAACAATTTTTTTTTCCATCACAAAAATATAATAAAAGTAGGACAACCTTTGTTTATTATCATGTTTTGCTTAATTAATTTTCGTTAATTTTCAATTTTTATAAATGCAAATCTTTTTATTGTAAAAATTCGGTTTAAGTCTAAGAAATAATTGCTAATTAGTTAACAAATAGTTTCTTCGTTACAAACAGATAAAAATAAGTTATTTTTCGTTAATTATTAAGAAAAAAATTTGTTTATATATTACATATCTTTTAAAAGGTAAAAGGTTAATAAAGGTAAAAGATTATAATTCAATATTTCAATATTCCAGTTTTACTCTAAGAAACCACAAATGCAATTCCAGTTCTTTTCGTTACTGTTACTTTAGCGGTAAGAGAAATAGTAAAAAAATTATATTAAAGTTAAACAACATCAATTATACATTCCACAGAGTTGTGCATTCGCGTTCAATCCGCGCGCCACAGCTTTGTATGATCAAAATATAAGAGGAGGGGTGGGGAGAAAGTGGTCTGCAGAAGAAAGATTATCCCTCAGTTCGATGCACGAGCGATGACACGGACGACACTCGGTTTACGATACATCGATAGGCTTTCTCTGTGCAAAGGAACGTCAGTGAAAACGGGCGTGAAGGGGGTGTAAAGAACGACGGGTACATTTACCCTCCCAGGGTTGCGTCTGACGTTGATGACGGCCTTGAAGAGCCTAAACGCTCAGCTAATCACGTAATGGCGCGTGATAGGGGCAAAACATGAACCGTACCCCAACTCCGGAAGATGTATGTGCCACCATTTTCTTACGAAATTCAGCGGGATACTTCCTTCGACACTGAAGACACTTTCAAGAGACAAACCTGATCTCCGGAATCACAAGAATGTTATGCTCCGTAATGGAAACATCGCTTAATGTCGCGCGAAAACTCCAGCTGTAATAATCTTACTTGTATCAGTACTTTTGCCGCAATTAATTTCAATAATTATTGAATCAAAATCTGAACAAGAGAGAGAAAGAGAAAGAGAGAGAGAGAGAGAGAGAGAGAAAACATTTTTTAATAAGATTTCCATCCTTATTCATTTAAATATTTATTTTATAAAAAAAATATAATTTACATCCTAAATTAACTAAATCAAACTAAGTCCCCCAATTATAAAATATTTATTACGGAAAAATTACGAAATTGTAAAAAAATGTGAGATTAAATTGTCAAGAGAAAAAATAGACTAAAAAAGTATCACAAAATCTAAAAAAAGCTTTTCAAGTGTGTAAAAAATATAGCGTAATCTTGAAATAGTACAGCATGTATTAAATTGTATTAAGTAATTATGTAGAAATATTTGCATAAATATAATTTAAAATTTTTGCAAAAATTTTACATCACATTTATACGAATAATAAAGTAATCTGGAATTACATACTACGTTGCTCTCTTCTTCATAAAGAAAGTAAATTTGCTTGACTTAAAAGATGTATAAAATATTTCTGTAAAGTTATGCTTCATATAGTGTGTAATCTTCGTTTACTTAAATATCTTATTTATAAGTTTACGTGAATAGAATGAATAACTCATGTAAAATACTAACAAAAATGTATATTGCAGTTAAAAGTAAATAATTTTCTAAAAAGCAGGATAATTAATTTATCTCTTTTGTTTTTCTTGTTTTTATTCCTTTTCTACGTACATTTTTGCTTTTTCTCCTTCAGTATCAAATGCAACTTTGCTATTAATCTTGTGAGATTTAATACAATAGATGTAAAAAAAGTCTGTTTTATATACTGTTACATTTAATCTGTTTGATTTTCACAGGACATTAATCAGCCAGTGGGTGTCAGTTTATTCAATTTCCATGACATTGGGGTATCATTTATCAAGGTAACCATCTTAATCTAATTGACCCATGTAATTGGCTCAAAGGATTTGCAAATCCAGGGAATCGTGACTCATGATACCAATTCCATCATATTTTATATTTACACGGAAAATTTTACAGCTCTAATGTGACAATTATTGATACATAATATACATATATAAAATGAATACTTAAAAAATACATATATTTCAATGATTACAAATCTCTCTGAGCGCTAAGAAGTTATATCGAAATAAAGTCGTTTTCAAAATAATGTTAATATAAAGTTAAATTATAAATTTCTTAATTTATTGCAAAACTTATATTGCAAAACTATATATTCGCAAGTTTCGGAATTTAAAATAAAAGTGATGAAATTGGTGGAGGTAGAAATATTTTTTGATGAAAAATTAACGTAGCGTAAGGAAAAAATTTCATTAAAGTTTTAGTCGTTAATATATCACGTTCTCGTTTATCGCGCGCGAGAAGATACAATCGTTGATCGTTCGTACGTTCGCTCGACATTTTTCTGCAGCGAGCCATTCCGGCGAGTCGTAAAACCTTGCACCTTGTTAACGATGGCTACGTACCTTATGAACATGTATATACCCGTGGGCTCCAGTGCCCTAGAGACCGCTTTCCAGCTGGCGATAACCGTAAATTTTTGCCTGGCCGTGAGCGGAAGCCGAGGATCCGTGGCGGCCGGCGGCGGCGGCGGCGGCGACGCGCCATCGTTTCCGGCTTGATTGCGCGATTTCGTGGTGGCTAGTTTGCTAAGTTCGCAGCCCATGTTGCGACGGCGAGTCCTGGCCGCGACTTCTCCCCGAGTCGCGGAAGACACTAACTGAGGCGATCCACAACGGGGGACGATCACCACCACCCCGCACCACGAAACCCGTAGATCGCGCGGCAGCACCCCGCGTTCGGTTTCGGTATCGCTTCCGCTCCCTGCCACTTCCGTCGTACTTCCCGCCGCATCGACAGAACGAGAGATTGCACTACACTATGAGAACGAAGTTCTCTATATGTACCGACGAGCCGTTGGGGATCGATGACGACACGACGGCGACGGCGAAGACTGAATCTTGGTTTCTCTCAAGTCGGCAGTAAAAATACGCTCCGGACGAATAGTCTTATCCCAATGACTTTTTAAGTCTCCGCTGCGAGATCCTTACATTATATTCCTGAACACAGTGCACGTGGTCGAGAATTCAAGGAATCTGCGTATATCTATTGTCTCTGTCGATGCGATCGCTACGAACGGACGATCGGAGCGGTTTACCGCACGCATGAACACTTTGCGACCGATACAATCGGCGGAATACGATTCGCGTCCATGTATCCCCCCTTCGACGTGTCACACGATCACGATGGGGGCACGTACGATGGGAGCACGTGTGTTTTAAAGCAAATCGGCCGTTTCGAAGCTGCTCACCCGCGAACGAACGTTCGCCATCGTTGACAGCGCGGAGATAAACGAGATGAGCTTCGCGAAAGTGTCTCCTCTTCTCGCAAACCTTGTCACGTAGCATCCAATGTACCCGTGGCGTAGGCATATATTTATCGTTTCTCACAGTCGAGACGTGACGATTTCACGTTTTAGTCCGTTCTCCTCTCGCCATTCATCTTCGATCTTCGAATGCGCTTCTCTTCGCGGTTATCCTTCACTTAAGTCCCGCGTATCCTTGCCGCGTTCCTCTTGGCTTCGCCAAGTTTTCCACTCGGTGAGTTCATTTATCTAACTTCCCATCGCCCACCACTTTCCCTTCGACATCAATCTCACCTCTGCCAAATATCTTCCTTTTTCCTTTTCACCAAGGTTTCTACATTTTATCGCTTCCGGTCCTAAATCTTCCACTATCGATCTTTCCACTTTTAATGCTTCTATACAAGTTCGTGTTTTATTTTTTCTCCAAGGATACCTATTTAATTGTTTTACTCCAAGGCAGTTTTTTCTAATTTTCTTTAAACGTATCTCCTTTCCTTTTCTTTTGCAGTCTTCCTTTTCAGCGTGCAGGATAGCCTCGTTTTCTCATTTTACTGGATATCTATCTGTTTATTAAGTTTGTTTTGTTCCGTTTTTTTTTGTTTTATTCCACGTTATCAGGTTTCCATCTCACATTTTATTCAACCGCGTTTGTCCTCTTTATCCCCTTTTCTCTTTTTTCTTCTCACTTTCTCCTGTCCTTCCGTTAAGACCCGTATATACTCATTAAGCGTACAAATGACGTCTTTACATTGTTTCACGACAATAACTTCAGTTTCCCCTCTTCAGAATCTCGTTAGGCTCATTAACTTCTCGGCAAAGTTTATATACGACGTATCTTCATGTACCTGTCATTTTTATATCGTTTGTCCCTTTAATTATACGAGACTCTTATCAACAATTCACTTCACTGGATTCACGAAGTTTGTGAGGATGCGACTAGTCATTCCTTAAACATCTTGAGATTTCTCAATCTCCGGAACATTAGCTGCAAGTATACGGCCGCGATGGTATTTTTCATATTTATCGAGCGAAACGATCGATCGATCTCATTTATGGTGAACACTGGCGCGACAGCGAGTGACAGATCGAAATGAAATCGAAGACGCGCGAGACGATCTAGAATGTCGATGGGTCGACACTCAATACAGTGACAAATGAAGTTCTCGGGTTATCATTCGTTGGAATATACAAACGTGCTAGGTATAAGAATAATCTCTATTGGAAAACACGGGATACCTATTCGCGTTTCAAGTTCTGCGGATTTGCGCTTCGGTATCGATATCAATATATTTCAAATTTAGAAATATTTGCTGTTGGATGACATAAAATTTTATTGCAACTAATAGTCATTTTAAAAAGTAGGGCGTGAGAAACAAAGTAGATAAAATTTTATAACATATTTTATAATTTTATTTCATATTTTATCTATATTTTTTAAATTCGTTTATGTACTTTTTGAGAGTACTTAATAGAATATTACGATATTCCTTGTCAAAAATATTCATTGTACCAGTACAAAAAATTCTGTTGTTTTGTCATTACTTACTGATTAAATAAGAGATTCAAAAAATTGTAATTTTACATAAAAACAAAGTAATGTCTCTTTAATTAAGAAAGAAGAAAGATTGCTTTTAAGAAATTTAAACTCTATTCGTAAAAATAATACCGGAAACACACACACTGCCATCTCAATTTTAAAAGACATATTTTCTTTATAAAAAGATGTCTTCTATATCAGTTCAGTCGTCGTGAAGACTTCCGAAGTTTCATCGTCAATGCGACGACAATGTCGAACTGTGGCATGGCAGTTCAATTAGCGTAATGGCGGTATCAAACTGAATCAGCTGCATCGCAAAAGGATAGAAGAGAAATCTTAGCCGACAAATCTTACGGAGTCGGACATGAGGTGCCTTCGGGCGGAAGAAACGAAAGAATTGAGAGTGGCGAGGCGGAATTCCGGTGACATTGATTGAGGAGTTTTGAGGGATCTGGAGGGTGGCGGCCAAACTCATCTGCGTCATTACTCTCCGTTCGAATTCGGGAAGCATGTCAAAGAAACGTGCAAGGCGAATGATAACAAAGATGAACAAAGCAAGAGAGAGAGAGAGAGAGAGAGAGAGAGAGAGAGAGAGAGAGAGAGAGCGCAACGATAAGTAGATGAAAGCGTTATAAGGCAGCCGGGCGTAACCGGAAAGAGGAGACTTCTACCCCGTGCGCCGCCGGGTCCCGTTGGAGCTGTACACCGCGCGGTAACTTTACGTTCGGGTTGTCCGTCCCTGTGAAACGCTGAGCGTATCTCAGCGCTGATAAGCATCGTCGATAAAGTTGAGCGGAGATACGCAAGAAACGCGCATTGGGATATAACGTGGATAACTTAAATGGCTTTCGAAGTTTCCAATGCAAAAAGTGGTAAGTAGCGTCTTGGCAAAGGAAAAGTCCATCGTAGGAGCAGCGTGATGCCGGTAAATGTCGGCCACTTATTGCCCTGACTTTTACAACCGTATGCTAGCTAAAAGTATGTACTACATAGCACACGTATGACTATATTGATTTATATTTTTATGAGAATGAGTTTTGATTATTTATTCGATTGTGTTGAAGCATAAATGTATAATTTTGTGTTTCGTATCAATATGTGTATATAAGAGAAATAATAACCGATAAATATATTTATTTTTATTCATTGGATTGTCATATGCATTTGAAATTTTTTAAAATAAATATTTCTTTCGACTAATAAATACATGTGCACGGTTTTATGATCTAAAAACATTTGTTCGTTCATATTCCGCGAAGAAGTACTTAACACTAGTCGGCGTCAAATTTGTTCCAATTACGTCAGCCCAAATAACAGCGATTATACGATACACAAGAGTCGGTATATGAAGACCGAGTCTAGATTGTCAATATGGGATAAGTATCAAGTAGCTATATTTAGCAATAAATGTGCGGTGGACTTTCGCATTTGTTGAAAAACCTCGAAACGACTGAATAAAATCGACACGCGATCTATAATATTTTCGATGTTGTGCCGTGATTTCTTTGCGAGAAACGGTAGAGTGCAATGAAGGGAGCGACACGTTTGACATGATAAGCGTTATCACTGAAATTTAGAATCGATGCATCACATGGGGAAAATGAGACCCGGGGGAATTATAACGACGGACAAATCGAATCGTTGCAAATTCGAAATTGACCCATTTACGCGCAATGTCTTGTCGTGAGTGTTCTTTCGTGAAAACTCGAAAGCTTTCGAATATTTTATTAATAAATTTTTACCGTATGCTTATTCTGCATTGTTATTCAAAATTGTATATCAAGTGGATAGTAAATAAGATAATTTGCCTTACAAATTATACCTGTGAATTCAAGGCAATATTATATTTAGTGCACTAGATTCTTGACTTTACTTTTATCTACAGACTCTTCAATAAGAAGGTAATCGATTTTTCTTTAGTGTTTCTTTTTCCGTTAAGTTTGGAGTTAACACACATCTTTTTATTTATTTCTATTTATATATTAATGCATCGTTATAAATTATATGATAAAAGTTTCAATAATTTGTAAATTAAAATAAATTAAATTTAACCATTTTTTGGTCTCTTTACAAAATGTATGTCAAATTAGACTCTAGAAAGAATTTCGACAAAAAAGGAATACAGAAAAAAAATGTTGCACAAATTATGCGCAGTTTTCGTGCCGTGTTATATTAATGCAAAGTATATTATATCAACGATATAATAATTCGTATACTTCTAAATCAAATTATATATGATTTACACAAACAAACCGCAGTCATCGTGTATAAATATGACTGTTATTATCAGGTAAACGTTCAACGCTAAATTGCTCGTAATATGTTTTGGAAAAAGCGCCGTATCGCACGCGCGGATTTCGCGAATACTGTGCCTCGTTTGACTAACGCCAACGTGAGAAATAGCGGTCGATTCCATCCAGCCTTGAACGCATTTATACCGAGAAATCAAGAGAAGAACAAACAAACGCGCCACTATTGAAAGATAAACAGCTTATATACAGAGCGAAATCTACTTCGCTCGCGAATAGCTGCGAATTCCCGTCGCGCATCCTAGGCGATGCGACACGCCAGCACGTTGTCGTGTTATATCACTGAACTCGCGTCTCTATCAATTTCGATGTTGTGGGGACAACGTTATCTATATTCCGACATTCCCACCGACATTCCGTTCCGTACGTCGAGGATAAGCGAGGTGATTTGCGGAACGGTCGGAGAAGCAAGAATCACGGCGAGAGGGACGTCCGTTAACTATCTCGCAAAATCTCGCCTAATTCTAATCGCGAAATTATACGACGATTCCCACCGACGCGACGCGACGGATCGCCGAGGGAGCATCGAGCGACGGATCGAGTGCTCTCTCTCTCTCTCTCTCTTTCTCTCATCTCCACTGCTGCTCCACACTCGCGTGTCGTCTCGCGCGATCGATTCGCGCGTATGTCATCCTCGCGCTATTTCCTCGCTCACGTAATCGCCGCCGCTCGCGGTACCGGAGATCACCGCGCGCTCTCGAGACGCCCTTATTCGCGCCTCCTCGATCGTCTCGCTCGATCGTTCGCCTCGATACTTCCTCCACCGCGTCACGCGCGATACCTCGTAATCGCTGTCGCTCGGTGAAAGCCCGCGTCGCCGCGTCGTCGCGCGGACGGACGCGCTTCTCGTCGTGGTAGCGCGGCGCGAAGCGCATCGGCGGCGCGCGCTTTTCTATCTTTAGAACGTCCCCGGAGCTCCCCGGTCGGATACTTGGCGCGGTGCTCCGGCGTCGGCCGTGTTGCCTACTGCCCAGGCGAGCCGAGACTGAGGCCTCCATAACAAGCGCTCCCGAGGATGACGCGCAGGCGCGCTCCTCCGCTTCCGTTCTCCTCTTGTCGCACTCCTCTCTCGCTCTCGATTTCTGCTCCACTTCTCTCTCTCTCTCTCTCTCTCTCTCTCTCTCTCTCTCTCTCCCTCCCTTCCCCTCCTTCTCTCTCGCTCGCTCTTTCTCTCTTCATCGACAATTAATCAGCCACTTTCCACTTTTCCGTGCACGATGTCGCGATGCTTTGACCGCTTTTCAGCCACCGAACGCCGAGAGGGGAAGAGGGGAGGGGGGAGGGAGAGAGAGAGAGAGAGAGAGAGAGAGAGAGAGAGAGAGAGAGAGAGAGAGAGAGAGAGAGAGAGAGAGAGAGAGAGAGAGAGAGAGAGAGAGAGAGAGAGAGAGAGAGAGAGAGAGAGAGAGAGAGAGAGAGAGAGAGAGAGAGAGAGAGAGAGAGAGAGCTCACCTGTTCACCCTCGAAAGTGAACGGTGATCTTTCCCATTTGCGAATTAATGAGTTCATTACAATTAGGGAATTACCTGTATAAATGCTCGTATCACTTAGCATAAATAAGATGTATATATTAATAATAAATGCGATATTTTAATTAATTAATTATGGATCATTAATTTTTGGTTTTGATAAAATTGTCCAAAAAAAGACAATAATTCCCTTATGATTTTATAAAATGTAAATTTTAATAGACCAGATAAGGGATATAAAAAAATGTAAATATATGTATTCTTTATATAACCTCGTTAGAATAACTATATTGTACATATGAATATATTTTCATAATAAAAATGTTCTGTGGAAAACTTTTTGATAGCCGAAAGCTTAAATTTTATTAGTTTTCGTGCAAATCTCAGCCCTGTGGCTCCAGGACAAATACTAGAAATTAGAAGTTGAATATTCGCTGCGGCATTTTAGTTTATATCCCTTATATTTACGGAATCACGGAAGAAAATAAGCGTAGATACCATTTTCGTGTGTACACAATCTCGGACTCGCAAATTCATTAAACGTAAATTGTAGGAATTTCAATCTTTGTATAAATGTAACATAAATTTTCATACGTGAAATATAATTCCGCATAAAACGCATAATCTTCAAAAAGATTCTGGATATTTTGTTGCGGCTCTATTTCAGAAATACGTAACACGATACCGACCATGACGTTTGGAGTGGTCAGAATTAATCTCTTTTTGAAATAAAATATATGGCGATGAGCGTCGCGGGAGCTCGGGCTTGAATAAACATGGCCGCTTTTAAGCACACTTCGTACTCGATTCAACAATTTTATTATCGTACCCGAGGTAACTCTCCGAGTGTCTACTCGCGGAATATCTTCGCAGAATTCTATAAGTTTAATCCGGACGGAGTCCAACTCCGTCTACACGTAACGTTCACCTGCGTCTACGTGCACGCGAATATCGATCAGTTTACGTGGTGGTATTATCGTGTACGCATACACACTCGGGAGAGACATTTTCACAGATGTGTCACGTGAGAGAGAATGCGGTTCGCAAGTATTAAATGCATTAACGTAACCGTTACATTTTAATCGGACTAGTTCGGAATTATCAGCACTTCATGAACTTTACTTTATACGTGACAGGCCTGTCATGGAAGTTGCCGCAAGTTCCTAACAGACTTGCCATAATCGCAGGCTGCTTTTCGGGATCAGCATGCGGGACCAATATACGTGAGCGCGAGACGATACTGTCAACATAATTCAGCAGCTGATAATCTCATTTTTAATATCAGTAGAGTTCTGTTGAGAAAGTAGCGTGAGACCTAATTCCAACTAACTGCGTTTGTCTTATACGATATGTCCATGTTGAATTGAAAAAGTCTTGTTATTTCTTTTCAGTAGATTATGTTAAATGTAATGATTATTAAATAGACAGAAACTATAGTAAAATGGTAAAGAAAAATGTTTTGTTTTACAAATATTTTACTTTAGTCAAAATAGTATTAATTTTATACATTTGTCTTTGAACTTCTTCGAGGAAGAAACGGAAAAATATTTGTCCAACCCAATTTACACAAACTTTTCGAGAAAGACAAATATTATCTTTTTATCCCCCCCCCCCAAAAGAATAAATGCATTTTTAAATCTATATTCGGGAATAAGAGCTTTTGAATTGCCAAAAGTCCTCCACGGATATTTTTCTCTTATCAAAAGAAAAGCTTGCAAGACTTGAACAAAATTGCAGTATGATCGTCCTCTGACAAATCGTCGAGCTTGACCTTTCGGAAAGCGCGAACCTTTGGGGATCACGAGAGCTTCGAAGAGCAGATTTTCCTCTGACACGTATTCCCGAGTAATTCATTGGTAAGTAGAAACTTTTGTTCGTCTACAATTTGCTCGGTTAAAAAAAAAGTTTGAAAAAACACTACCTGTCGGATACTGCAAATGAACCTCGAATTATAAGCTGGCGCGCAAAGTTACTCGAAATTTCAAACCCGTCAGGATCGTTTACAACGTAACTTCATCTGACCCGAATCTATCAGTCTTTAAACTTTCTGTAAGAGTATACAAAATGATTTCAGATATAAATAACGTTTTACTTCACTCATGACTCATCGAAAGTCGAGTTTATACTCGAGTTAGGCGAATTATAGCTTCGCATTTTACGAAAGGTCTCAGGTTATTTTCAAAATCGCGTGATGTACAAAATGCGAGAAACATTCGAAAGTCTCGATCCTTCAGATTCACTAAAGTTTTAAATTACGATAATTAAAGAAAATTATTTCATAAAATTATTATTTAATTACAAGAAATAAGAAAAATAAAACTAATTATTAAGATGCAATAAAAGATTGTCGTAAAAGTTAGTGCGCGTAAATAATTTAAATAATTACTAGGTAAAAATATTAATAAATTTAATAAATAAATTTGCATATATTTCAGAATTTGATACAAATTAAAACTTTGTCCGGACGTGTCGACTTACTTTAAAGTCATTTTCCGAAAATTGAAACAATGTGAAAATTGATCAAAATATCTTATATTAATAATCCAAGTAATAACCTAAGTAATATTTAGTAATTTTCGTATAGGATGTAATATTTGCATTAGATTGTTCAATCTAACTAGGATGGAATGGAATTCGATTCTTCCTTTGAGTACACTAATACGATATTGATCTCAGATTACTACATTCTCGCATTCCGCTAATTACGACATCAATTTTCGCATTGCTCCGTTGAAATGACTACTGAGCTAAGTCAGAACACATCCAAACAAATTTTTTATTTGTGTATCAAATTCTTAAATTACGTATGTAAATATTATTTATTTGTTAATGTTATTTAAATTATTTGCGCACTAACTTCCGGTAAAAATTCATAGAAACCTTTAATGTATTTTCTTTTTTTTAAACATTGGTTTTTGCTTGATTTATTTTTTGTTAATAATAATGTGTTATAAGTTTAAAGTTAATATAAAAGTATTATATAAAATTGTATAACTTCATATTAATTTCGTGTTATTTTAGAATAAATACTATAGAATTAATTTAATATAAAATTACTTACATTAATTTCATATCATTTTCAGATTATTTTTCATATTTTTCATGCACCATGTTGCATATTACATTAATATTTACATGTTAATTTATTAAAGTTAATTCATAAAACTTGCGTGACATAGACATACATATACTTTAGAAAATAACAAATAAAGCAAAAGATAAATTATTAAAAATATATCGTGAATGTAATCTTTAAACATATAAGCTTCCGCAGCGTTGCCGGGGATCGCTGACGAGCCCTTGAATTTAATCCCAAGCTAGAAGGGTCAAACAAAGAAGGGAAGGAACTTACACGTGAGGCAGACTTCCAATCAGGACTCGTATTAACCCGCCCGAAAGCCGCAAGGTTCCGTTGGCCCCACACACGCCGGTTCTTAAAGTCAGTTTGTCACGAAGCGCGCATTTGAACCGACGTTGTCCGGTAAGGTTCGTCACGCAATAAAACGAAACGCCTCGAATTTATTGCATTTTCATAAAATATAAAAAGCCTACAAATAAATTGCAATCCGAAAAGTGTGTGTTGTGTATTACTTCGTGCTATTATATTTATCGCAATATTTTGCATATAATTTTGCAATTTACTTTATGCATATTCATAGTTCATTAATTTCGTCAACGTGTTAATACCGCGACGACGCATGTTTATTGCGTTGTGCCGATTTAAAGTTCGATACGTGCGAACGGTTTTGAACACACGTCATACTTCTGTGAAGCGTGAGCAAAACTACATTCTGTCTCATAATAATCGCCATTGAATGTGAGAGTTTCTGAATGTTGTGCAGTATAACGCGCGTTGTGGAAATTTCCTAGCGTATTGGTAAGTCCATTGTTTAAAACAAATTTTCTCTCTCGAAAGATAATGCCATTTTTATTATTATAAAAGGACAATAACGACGCGCATTCATCAGAACATGTTTTCCACAATCTATTTTCCGCATTCGATGTAATTTACTTGAAAAAATGCTATTCAAATTTTTTTCCATCATAAAAATGTTTTTACTTTGATACGAATTCCATCTCTCTTTTCTTGCGCATATTATCGTTTTCGCGGTGTGTCGACGTGATGAACAAAATTTTTAATATTTTTACTCGAATTCAGCATAATTTTGATGACACCTGGCACGAGATACATTTTTTTTCATGCGTATCTGTAGTATTACAAAATCATCGAAATTAAAATGGCTGAATTTATTTTCGCAATATGATAGAACTAATAGATACTTTTTGTTATATTATTAAATCTTAGCGCATCTCAAAACACAGCAGGCATTTTACATATTAAAATTATTGGAATTATATCGCGATTTCTATTCGTTCTAACAGAATTAAGAGGTTTCTTTTATAATTCTATACGAGTCCTCGAAAAATTATGAATGTTTAAGACATAATAAATAAAAAATGGTAAAATTAATTGTATAATTATATACAGTTTTTACATATTAATAATCCGTATTAGATCAATTTTAATCTGCTTATCTTTATGACAGTAATTTATTGCTCGTTAATAATGGATTTGTATTCAATTGACATTTATATGTCGTAATACATTTACGGGTTGTAAATATTATGATTAAGTATTCCGGCAGTCCGTTTTGACGCAAATTTGAATATACTTCGCTTCTTCTCAGAAACGGGGCAAAGAAAGTGTCTGGATAAATCATCCCTCGGAATATTTCCAGGTTTCTTTTTTTTTCCATTACGGGTTCGTACCACCCTGTACGTACTTCCTATTCGCGCGTGAAGATAGTGAAAGAGCAAGGAATAGCTCGATCACATAATTGACCGCGACATTCCGTTGAGGTAGCGGTGCATAAATTTTTTACTGGAATTTACGGTAAATGGAATCATAATCTCTTTGCTTTTACATCGCGTCCATATTGCATCGCGGAATGCCGCAAAGCGTGAACTGCACTTTCCTTACTAAAGCTTTAAAAATAAAGCTTTAAAATAGTTTATATGTGTAAGAGAGTTAGAACATTAAAGCATTAAAGTAATGTTGTATTATTAAAATAAACTAATGTAGAAGGACTAAATTAACTATTCCATTATCGCCGCAATAAATTATAAATCGGAATATTAATTAAAATTTGTAGCACTATATATTATTAATGCATTAAAAGATTAAAATAAAAGACCTAAATTGAATAGATTAAATTAAGTATTCCATTTTCTTTGTAGTAAATTATAATATTTATTCGTTAGTAAATTATCGTAATTACGCTTAATGCTTCATATTCCAGACTTATTTTTTAATTCAATTTTCAGTGCAAAATTCTTTCGAAATACTCGAAACTAGAAAAGCTCGAAACTAGAAATTTATATCGGAAGATGTTTCTTCTACCATTACGATATTAAAGCAAAATCTGTTAATTTATTTTATAGCATTTAATTGAAAAGATCTCTTAAGAACCAGAAACATGATCCTATTTGAGAATGAAAGAGACCACGATTCGCTGAGAACGTTGTAGAATTACACGATCTTTTGACTCCCATTTGGCGAAATGCTAAATGTTTCTTTGTTATTGGACAAGCGGATTGTAAAGGTGAAGAACGTTAAGAGCATTTATCAGCCAAAAGACCGATACGGCAAACGTGACAACTATTACGTGGTAGCTATTACATGTAAATCTAAAACATGAGAACTATTAAATGTAGAATTTTTTAATTTATCTGTTACAAAGATTAATTTCTTGAATGTATAAAATAATATACTCAAAAAGATATGCGTGCTTTATATAGAAAAATTACACTTTGTAATTGATCCCGTTTGTAACGCATTATAAATTTTCTGGACGTTTTAACTTTAATTTATGCTTCATGCTTATCTCAAACTTTTTCATAAACAAGATTTATTTTGTTGTTTAATACGCAGTTAATATAATTACGTACGAACTTAATAATAATATTCTATACGAAGCGCCTTTCATTTCGCTAGCTTTTTTTACGCATCTGGTTGTGCTGGATTATTGGAATTATTATATCATACTTTAGTTACTACACGCAATAGTAATTCTAATTTCTATCTACCTATTGCCCGTGTGTGCAATCAGACTTTACGTTATACCGTTTGATAAATCTATAGCTATAATCAGAACGTTCTAGTCAAGATCAAATTTATAAAAAGATATTCAAGTCAAGAGATAGTAAAACGTGTATATTTTACGCCTTAGAACATGGACGGGAAATCAAGTGAATCTTCCAAATTGAAGATGATTTTTTAATAAACATTCGAAACGCAAGACTAACGTATCCTACGTATCCTATGTATCCTCTCGATAATTTAATTCTTCGCTATTCGCGATTCTTTAATTGAAACGACTTCTGGATAACCTTGAAAAACATCTCGTGACAAAGTTTACTTGAGGTTTCCTAGTTTTTCATTAACCTGGTTTTCGAGAATACACTAGTTAATATATCGCCGCACCTTTTTCTGATATTTATCTTATATTTCGTATAAGATAGGATCTATTTTAACAATTAATGCTTTATTCAATGTTAGTTTAATTGACAATTTATCAATAAAAGCAATTATTTTAATTAAATAAAACGTATTTCTCAGAATCTAGCGGTGTGAGAGAGTAATTAAATAATAATCCCATTTTATTTCTATTTGGGTTGAGAAATTTAAAGTTAAGATCGAAGTTTCATCATGTTGCATCTGTAACGTTTTTACGTAATAGCGGAGTACTCATGCTTATTTCTACTTGCCCGCTCTTTTAATTAATTAATCTGTTTTAAAAGGATTAAACTTTTCGGTTACGGAATTAAATGTGTATTAACAAAATGATTTAAGTACGAGTAATAAAAAGATTAAAAATTTGTTTTATATAATTATGTTACTTTATTATCAAAGCAAAACAAAAGAATCAAATATGTAGAAAAAAATATTACTTGTATTTGAAAATTTAGTTACGCGTGCATTGTATAGAAAATTTAAATGGAGAATATTTAAATAAAGGGTTCCCATAAACCAAGTAAGTCTGGTTTTTAAATCGAGGTGACTGCTTTAAATTATTATCAGTAAGCGTAAACAATTTTATTCCAGCAGAGAGAGAGAGAGAGAGAGAGAGAGAGAGAGAGAGAGAACAGAAAATATAACTTTTGGATTTATTTAGAAAACTCTTTAAATATTTTTAGTATTTATTTATGAATTTAATAGTTATGAACGTGTTATGTAAAAGCAGTGCAGAGGCTCTAATTAGCGAATCAACCGTGATTACCTTGCGAAACGTTCTGCTACAGTAGGCCTAATTATCTGCAGGGTATAATTGCTCCAATTTATTTTGCCGCATCCACCAAGCGTGGCTCGCGAAACGCATCGTCGAATTTTTTCCGATGTTTTTCTTCCGATCCGCCAATGCGCCAACGACCGATATGCAATTTTTATTACGCAAACTCGATTAATAATTCAAACACGTACGGGCAGGGGCAGCGGGTATACCGCGACGAGCAAATATTCAATCTGACGCTATTTGTCCTTGTTGTTTACCCGGGAGTAGGAAAGTCATGATGGCGGGGAGATATAATTTGCAATTGTAACGGGTCGGTTACTTCCGACGAGTATCACGCTCCGTGGTGCGTGCTCCGCATTGGCTACACCTAGATCCTCTAAGTGGAGAATAGTCTACTTTGCGTCGCGCGCGCCGCGATCGCATTGCACCACGGTTTAAAGCGCACGGCTGGTTGCACGATGCGTGAGTCCGTGTCCGCGTGTTCACAGGCGTAACGCGTATATGTACGTGATAATGTAATCGAGGTCGTTAATCATTAAATATCGCTGTGATACAAAAGTATCTCTTGACATCGTATCAGAAAATATTTTGATCACTTATTTTACTTATCCTCACATATTTAATGCATGAGTGAAATACAATCTTTCCTTTCTTGTCCATTTTTATACACAATAGTTATACATATTACATTAAAATTAATTTGTAAAATATCTCGTAATTATTAATTTTTCGATAACTGTATCTCATGTGAAAAGTCATGTATTTCTATTTAAAAAAAATATCAATAATCATTATGTTATTTTCAAAATTTTTTTTATTTCTACCATAATTTATCCCCCTTCGTACAATTTTTTTGAAACTTTATTAATTACAAAAGTTAACAACATTCATTACTTAGCAGAACTGCCATGTTTCTATGTCAACGATGTTCAGTTGTGTCATCATTAACACACATTTCTTTGCAATAAAGAATTTCTCTTACATCCTTCATCGGACTGAAGATCATAATCTCATTTGATGCATTGCTCTTTGGCGACTGTCTTGGCAAAAGTACTCTCTGTAATTTTTTATTCTGAGAAATGGAGATTAATTTCAAAATTTGATATTGTTTTAGATTTTTAGCACAGATAGCAAACACGCAACTCTTACGCTACAATCATCGCACAATTTGCAATAATTACGCAAAAATATAAAAAAATTAATATAATGATTTTATGTACATAATGCAAATATCTATACAGCATAAAAGTAATATTACAAATTTTGTTGTAAATAAAATGCAGATAAAAATATACAGAATGTTCGATTTAATCTGTCCCCGTCTAGTATCTTAGAAATATAACTATCGAAAATATAAAAAAAGTTTTGTATATGAAGGTCTTTGCCCGGCGTGAAAGCAATTTCTAGTAAATTCAAGTCTGTGATGTCCTTATCATACATCGTATCGTACGTCTTCGATTGACGGTGGAATGCTCGGGGATTCTTCTGAGAATCCTCATTCCGAATAAACTTATAATTCTAGACACAGATACGGCCTCGAGAGGTCGAAACTCGAGATGGGATGACACTCCAATGCCTTCGCATTAGTAAGAAACAAAGGAAACCGCCGAGTTAGCTATTCTTTTTAATGCTTTACATTATTGTTTAATTTATATTAAAAATTATTTTTTTTAATAATTGGCAGTTAAACAATAAATAACACCGCGCAACTAAAAAAGATCGCATTGCATAATCAAGTATATTTTTTAATTGCTCCTCAATTTTTTAAACAAAAATTTACAAATGCAGGTAATAAATGAGAAACTAACAAACGTTGTATTTCATCTCGGTTACATTTACGATTTAATTATGTTTACTTATAAACAGGTGTTGAATTTGCTCGTAATGTAGAAACATTTGGAAGATGTTAATGAAAATCGACCTCAGCCGACAAACTAATTAATTAAATGCGCATGCAGCCGACATAGACATGGAGAGTTCCATTAACAGAGAAAACATCCGTATTTGAATAGCTGAGCTTCATATCGCGACCTGTAGCCTATTAAACTTTTGATATCCAAGGCAAGGGTAAATTCGTATGACTCGGAGACAGTTGCGATTCAAGTTTAAAATTAACCAATCCTCTTACTCGTCCACAAACAGCGCCGTACACTAATTACGTACAGAAAATTTGAAAGAGAAATGTGCTTCGAGTGTGAATTATTCCTTCAAAATGCTATATATTGCTCTTCAATAAATATATACTTCAGTATATAAATACGACACAAAATAAATAAGTTAACGCATAATATAATCTCCTTACTTTTTTGCCTGATATCTTCTATCAATTGTCAGGATTTCTATCTTAATGCACGTAATTTTTATACATCATTAATATCATAAATAGTATAATAGTTTAATAATTATCAGATATTTTTTGTTAATATAATTTGTACATTAATTTGATTTTAATTTTGTTTAGACATATATTTTATGAATGTCATTTCTATTATAATTTAAATGTGTTATTGCTAATCAGGAATTGTATGAGAATAAAATGCTTTAACGAGATATTATATTAAACGTTAAAGAGATATTAATTACAAAACTTTTTTAATTTTAATTTGTTAACTTTAAAATTCATATCATTTAAGACTTGAATATAAAGAAAATCTCTTCGCCTTTTTATAAGACCAAGATGACACGATATAAGCAATGAAATGGATAATAAAAATTATTAATTTTACACGCTCTAATATATCGTTTAATTACCTTTTATTATTGCCGAAAAATTTCGCGTGCTAAAAAGAACGGTTGATATAATTCAATGTTCCTGACAGCTACCAAGAGGCTAGTCAAATTATCGATTCGAATTTTTAACCGAAAACGGGCTAAGATTGACGAAGCCGCCGGGGAGGCTGCCGATCGAAATTATCGTGGCAAGAACCTCGCGCGAGAACGGATGTAGCACCAGATTTTTTTTTACCACGAAAAAAGAAGCATTTCGATCGCTCCCGACTAAAAGCTGATGGAGGATATCCTGTCGGATACACAACACACGGTTCCACCAATTCGGTTGATTATCGAGCGTGTAGCGGTCTCGAACATATGCGTATACATGGACACAGGCATACAGAGGCGTACACACGCGAAACCCGTTATTGGGAACAGTAATAGTACTCCAGTTTCCAGTTTAAGTTCTACAAATGTAAGTGCATTCGCTCTTGACTCCCCTATGAGAAGAAAAGAGAAAGTAGGGAGGGAGGGAGGGAGGGAGGGGAGAGAGAGAAGGGTTTGCATTCGCGCACATTTTACCTATTTTATATATTTTATGCATGACAGAATTGCTCGGCTATTGCTTCGTCTATAAGCATCCAATGTACTCGATTCTCATTCAAAACGAGAGTTACAGTTATTGCGATAACCGAGATGCAAAATGTCACGATATATTTCCGTCGTTACGTAGGCGAATGTGCGCTGAACTAAAATACGTGATCATACATCGCGCGATATGATTTTATGACAAATGCAAACTTTACTTTACCTACAAAGATCGAAATGTAATAAAAAAAATTTTAAATTTTGAAACGCGGCTGGAAATGGCAATAAGTTTTAAACTTAACATAAGCACCAACTCGATTTAATAATTTAATATATAATAGATTTCAAATGGAATCTCAATTTGAAACTGATTTAAAATTGAACATTAATAAAAGGGTATAGTGGAGAAGGTGGAGCATTTAATTAAAATCCCCTTCACAATGAGGGATTCATACAATGCGCGAAGCGTGAGCGCGAATTTCGAGCAACGCTCGTAACAATTTACATTCACATTTTTACTTCTATTGTAATTTAATACTGACGATAATAACGTAAATGCATTTATTTACTATCTCACAATCAATTGATACAAATATACCGTTTTGTCAGTGTTTAAATATTCGTAATGTTTAAATATTCTCAGAGCGCATTGGTGCATCCGGTGATAAAATGGTTAATTACAAGTGAATAACAATGAATGCATTTACGTATTATATTCCGCTATCTATTGATCTGGCGCAGTGTAGTGTTTCGGGATATAATAGCGATTCGAGCGTGATGTTCCATGAGGGGCTGGTGTTCGAATGCTTTTGGAGCGCGCCACTATCGCGCAGCTGACCAGGTAAAAGGATTAATTACGTGGAAACGCTTTCGGGCGTCTTTTCGAACGAGAAACGGCCCGGCGCGCGTTTACGATGTCGCGGCGGTCGGAATTGTGCGATTAACCCCGAGATTATACCGCCGCCGTCGAGTCCGTCGAGATCCTACGGGCCCGCAGCCGAACGGCCGCCGCGTGTTTTTCGAAACGCAGCCATTGGTCCCGCGAAACTTGGGGGGCCCCCTAAGTACGGAGCACGAAGTAGAAATTAAATTTTTTCCTTAGGGGGTGGAGGGAGGGCCTCCGTTTCGTAGCGCGAGCGCATATTTAGCAATAAAGCCATAGGTTTCAGGAGCAGAGGCTAGACATATAATTAGAGTGGGGTATCTCGTGAGAAAATGCCCCCGACGCATAATGGCTGCGGGTCACGGAACCAAAGAAGTGCTCTCTTCTCTCTCTCTCTCTTGACTGGAAGAGCCGAAGGCTCTCTCCCCCTTCCCTTGTTTATACGTAAAGTCCGCCGGGCGCGGATTCGATTCATAAACCATGGCGTACCGTGCGGTGGCGACCGACCGCATTTTGACCATCCCTGCAGAATCCCAATGTCATTTGTTGTTGTTTGCGCGAGTTTCACAGCTGCTCCGCATTATTCCTCATTTTTACAGCTGCGATCGATCGTGCATGTTCCTAAACATGCGCGCGCAGAAAAACATTCGGCAACACCTGTTCCGTAAGACGTTCCGTAATATCAAAATGCAATAAATACATGCATTTATAAATAATAATAATAATAATAAATGCATCGATTTATTACTAATGTTATTATTCGATTAAAATAGAATAATAGGTCGTTGCGCATGTTATCTGTTTGATACGCGCAGACAAACTTATTCGCTTGTAAAATGTGATATCTTACTTTCTATGTATTTAAAATTTGCCGTCTTGCTCTAGTTTGTGTATTTTCAATTAGTCAAAAACATAGAAGAAACTAAAAGAATTAAGCAAAATAAAATAATTTTGATCTTAATTTAGGCAAGATATGAAATTGTTATTGTAAAAAATCAAAGAAATAATTTCAATTTTATAATATATCGTGTAAAAAATAAAAAATTTTAATTTTTAATTTTAATGTTATCGTTTTCTTTCTATATCTTTGCAGAAAATGCAGACGAAGAATATAAATCTGCCAACATGTGATCACGAAGTAAGTATATTTGACAAAAGAGTAAATCATTTTATATGTAAATTAAAATTTATTTTATCGACTATTGTAAAAAAATTTTTTCACGGGCACTTATTAACTTTACAAAGTGCTGACTTTATTTTTTTTTTTTCTTAACTATCTTAATTACTCCTAAGATTTTCTTATTAATTCGTATTAGACAGTTTTACACTGCAAATGTATTATAGAATTAAAATTTATTATAAAATTAAATTTTCAAATGTTTTATTTTCACTCTCTCGAGCTTTAATTTACGTGTGTTCTATCCTATTTATGTTGCAGAAACGCCGACTTGACTATCCAACTGGAAGTAAGTATGCTTTTATCCGCTAAACTATCTCCCTCTTAAACAGAAGGAAAAGCAAATTTCTCTCTCTATGTCAATTCTATCTTTGAAAAATCCTGAAGCGAAAAGGAAGCGAAAAATTTAAGTCATCTGCTGTGTATCGAACAAATGGAACAAAAGTACAAATTCTATTTAACATAATTACCTAATATTTCTTCTATAGGCTCCAGGTTTGTTGGAAAAATTTTATAAAATTAGTTTTTCAAGAAATTTATAGATTAAGTTTTTTAATAATTAAAAAATTATTGAAAAAAAAACTTTCTTTAAAGAACTTTAGAAAAAAAAATTTTATCTCTATTAATAAAAAAAACTGTCATGCAGGACACCGGCAAGGTAGAAAGTGTTAACGGAAATTTCACTGAGCCTTTTCTATCATCAGGCACGTCAATCAGTAATTACTTAATGTGATTTAATTTACAACTTTAACATGCACATGTGATTCGTGTGGTAATTAGATATTTGTACTATCATTGGGGAGAAACTTAGAAATAAATCATAACCGACATCCGGTTTGGCGAACCACTCGCAATATTATTAGCATTCGAGTGCAATTAACTCGTGCCGCAACTCGTAACTCGTGTTCGCCACTTGTTGCCGGAGAACGCATTTGCGCCACATAATTTGCTATTAGAGCTTTCATTAGAGGGATCGGGGGAGCCTCGATATCGTGATCGATAAGGCAGAGATCTCGGAAGTGAGATCTGCAGCGCGTAAAGATCATCGAACTCAGCAGAGGCCCCTTCGTTTCTGATGCGTGCAGGAAAACCAAGATTCCTCCTTGACGCTCTCCATAAACCGTGGCGGTAATTTTTAGGTGGAACGGAAACATTATTGACGAACTACAATTTTGGTTGCGTCGATGATCGCATGGAAAACATAAAAGGGTTCTTTGCTTATATTAATTCACTTGAAGTGAATTAACATAATTCACTTCAATAGTTTCGAATAGTTTAATTAATAGTAACGGCAATCGCGTGTTACATGAGTAACACGGATAGATCGATATCGAATTAATTACAGCGTCAGAATTCGTCGCGTCATTAGCACTATATACTGAATGTTGAATTAACGTTCGTACGTGACGTCTGCATTATTCTCACGATACGATTAATTACGGCCGGTGACTTACGCGTTAATAAATTCACGATCAACGTCACGCAATCACGCTTAGAGATATCAAACCGTTTCACGTTCTCGATTCGTTACTCGTTATTTATTCCATGACCGAACTTATTGGTATATTTTCATACTTTCTATGCTATTACATCAATAATACAATACGGTACTTAAGAGTTTCACCTGTAACTCAAAGAAATAAAAATTGGTAATAAATAATGAATGCTAGATTAATCGGATCGCTAATTTTCCTAGTAATTATGTTTTACGTACAAAGCAATAAAAATTATTACCCACAATTTCTTATTAAAATCATCTCATTATATTTCCCCAACAAGTATCTCGCAGCTTGATTTAAATTTTTGATAATTATATTCGACAGAAAGTAGTAATAACTTTTGCTACTCTACTATTTTATCTCTGTAAATAATGCAAAGTAGTTAATATTAAGCTTCATACTTTAATTCAAGAGAACCAGATACCTAGAAAATTATATTAATTATATAGTAGATTAATATATAATTTTAACTTTTTTTATTATATTTTTTAAATCAAGAGTTTGAGACGCTTAGGAATATTTTAAAATCATATCTATATTCTTAAATGCGACAAGAAAATTTAATGTATAAAATATATTTAAATGCGAATTCTTAATTCGTTCTAATAATATTTGCATCTGATACAGTTTTGCGTTCATGCAATCTAATCTGCGAATTATTTGTGCTTAACATCTATTTTGTACACGCTAAAAATATGTGAACTATTCGAATACGTATCACATATCGACAATTTTATAAAATTATACTCTTAAAATGACTTTACATATATTCTATAATCAATATTATTTTCCTTACACAAAAATTATTATTGTTATTTTTTCTTTATTCATATTAAAATTCTACCCAACGACAATGTTATTAATTAAAAGAAATGTTTCCACAATTTAATTCGACGTCAAAAACTTTAATTCGCACATCTCTAGAGCACGCATTGAAGTCTCCTCCTCATCGATAAAGTAGGAAACTTCGAGAGGGCCCGGGCCCCGTGAGGAGATCATCGGACTCAACAGAGGCGCCTCCACCCTTCCACAGGACGTAGAAGAGAACGCTTGGATTCCGTTCGTTCGCCATAAACCTTGTCCGTAGCTCGCCGGGTGCGGTGGGACCGGTCGAGACAAGGAGAGGAGAGGGCCCACTGCGCCTTTTCTCCTGGTATCCACCTGGCGTCTCACCTGAGGCTCCTTCAGACACCCAAGTGCCGCGTCGGTCCGCGAGCGCGGTGCGTGTCCTCTCCTCGAGTTCTCACGAGCGTCGTCCTGAGAAAATCTCGCGGTAAGCGTTTTTTTTTCCCTTCCATCGGTGGAATCCACGCCGAAAGAGAAGGATCTCTGCTTTTTTTTCGTGGTTTCTACGTGTAGACTACTCGCGGTCTCTCACTCGCGAGTGGTGAATCATCGCGGAGGCGATTTTAAAGAGGACCTGTCTACGGAACGTTGGCGGAGATTCGGCGCGGAAAACGTGCGACGAAACAGTGAGGCAACGCTAGAACTCGTCGCGGGTATTGTCTACCATCGAAAGGGTTTTTTTTGTCATCGGCGGAACATTGCACGCGCGCGAGTGACGCGAACGGTGCTAATAAAGGTGCTGCGCTCGTTAAAACGCCAAGTATTCACGCGCGTGTGCCGAAGGGAGATACTCTCCGCGCCCCGGAAAACCGGATTTTTACGTGTGAGGAACGTGCTCTAGAGGAAAGATAGGAGAAAAAGAGGAGGAAGAGTAGCTGCCTCTTCACCGGCTACTGGAAAATCCTGCTTACCTATCCATACTTGCGTTCAAGGACGACCGAGTAAGACGTGAAATTGCAGTCGCTCCGGAATTACCATTGTGAGTCCAATGGCTTCTCCTTCGGGGAAGAGCACAGTTAACCTTTGCATATTTTTACATATTGCTGCGAGAATTGTATATAGATTCACGATGGAAAAAAATATTCGGCTTCCAGATTTCTTAATTTTATAATAACAATAATTAATCGTAATGGTAAATTTTTAGTTTAATTAATGTTTTTAAAAATATTTTAGGAGATATTATTTTTAATATTAAAGATTAAGTATTTTAATAATTAAACTCCGAGTTCTTTGTCAAAACGTTTGACAAAGAATATACATTTCATTAAATTAGTTGATTAGATTAGACTTAAGAAGCTTAGTTTGAGAGAAAAGTATCTTACATTTTGTAGCTGAAAATTAATTACACCGACATTTTAGCTAAAGAAAATATATTCACGATTAAAATTAAAGTTGATTCCGTCATATTATTTAATATTTAAACGCAATTTAATATTATTATACAAATCCCAATTTTTCTACAAACAATAGACAGGTAAGACAGTATTGATACTATGAAAAAATTATAATGAGATGAATTTTTTGTTATCAGATTTACATGAGAAATCAGCTCTATTACAACTTGAAATAGAATATATAAGTCTGAAGAATAGAAGAACAGAAAGAAAAAAAGAACAGAAAGATTCAAAATCTTTTTCAGACTATATCATATCTGATTTCTCATGCAAATTTGACAACCTAAACAATTTACAATCTAAACTTTACTTCAACTCTTCCATATTAATTCTTCCTTATTTCTCATAGTTCATTTTAAACAAAAAGTCTTCGGGTGATAATAAAACAAATAATTGCGAAAGAAATCAGTACCAATGTCAGAGATAAATAGGTAAAATAAATAATTAATAACTAATTCTGTTGCAATAGAATTAATAATAGATGGCATTTAGAAGAATGCAAATTAATTATTTGCGTTAATAGCAATTATATTATTAATAGACAATTTTATGTAAATTAAACTGAGATTAAATGCACTAATAGCAGCATGAAAGGGAAAAACATTTTAATATAGTGCTTATTTTCTTTAAGTAATTTTCAAAATTACATTGTTCACTTGCTTAACGAAGATTACCAATCGGTTCAACTTTCCGAACTGTTAACACGCGTCGACTAAGGCTTTTTCGCTATTATTCCCTCGCAAATTATGCGTCGCGAGAAAAAATGCGGCGATACATATTTATCGCGTCCGTCACGGATGCCGACAGCATATTTTCGACTCTCCCGCGGCGATTATCCGTAATCTACTGGCACGAATCCTGGATGGCGATGTATGCTGGCCGCGATTCGATCGACCACTTATATAAATCCCGTTTCGAAGACGTATTCGGATTTATGGGTTTATTAATATTTGCCCGCGGGAGAGAGCCCGTTTTTCCCCGTCACCTGTGCCGTCAATGATGTTATTTCGATCGCAGCATCTGCCGCGTAACACGACAGGGAAATACGATCACCCCCGTAATGGAACGCCATCCATTTTCTGATCTACGAAAATGCGAGACTAAAGTTACCGATATTTGCAGAATACAGAATATTTGAAATCGAAGATCGGATTAATATTGTGTATAAAATAAAAGATAGGTTTTAATTAATTGTAAAATAGATTAGCATGCCAAAATTTTTTGTCCAAAACTTTGCTATAAGATACAAGTAAAGTATATTATACAAGTATGTAACTAAGACAGTAAAATATAGATATAATATTTTTAAATAGTGACATTAAATATTTATCTTCTTTTTCTATATAAAAAATATTTCGCTTTTTTTATTTTTATATAAATTGAGAAAGTCTCATAAATAAACTGTATTCTACCGATACTTAATTTTATTTTTATCGACACCTATTTTTGCCATTCTTCGTATCCAAGTCAACACGAAAAACATTGATATTAGCAATCTTAATGAAAACTGGCGTTTAATCGCACGATGCCGTTCTTTTAATTATTCTTGTAATTGTTTAATTATGATAAATCGATTCTGTGTTGTCGAAGCTAACCTGGAGTAGCCTGGCCTAACAAATTCGCGACAAACACTTTACAAACTTTGTTGTAAAAAAATATATACGGATTCATACATTTAAAAAGATTTCTGTTGTCTAAATACCTTTACGAGTGGCTTTGACCTAACATAAAACATTACGTGCACGTGCAAACTCACGCAGGTTGTGCACATAATTATGAGTCAATAGCCGAGTTCTCTCGCGCTCATTCACCTGTTCTCAGATCGTTTTCCTGTTCCACTAGAACCTTTTGCCTCGTTGCTATTCGATGTTACATTTGCTTGTCGTTCACTTTCCTAGCCTCCTTTCACGCGTGCAAAATTATCTTTACTTGTACAGAAAAAACAGTTTTACTAAAATATCTAAAAAATTTAATTATACATAGATCTAAAAATAATTTTATTAGATCAACAAAATAATTATATGTAGAATGATCAAACTGATTGCTAGAACGTCGAAACTTTTTGCACTGTTATCATTATGTTTGAGTATTCTACATAATTATTTTCATGATCTAACAAAATTATTTTTCGATCAAGCCAAATTTTTAATACTTTAGCAACACGGTTCCGTGTATTCATCGATGTTTCTCTCTATAAAACTTAAGCGTTTTTTGTTTTATTTACGTATGTGTTTAATTTATAAAACGCTTGTATAAAAATAAATTAAAATAAATTGTACGCAAAATAAAGATAAATTAAAAACAATTAATTAAAAATAATTTTTAATTAAATAGCTTACATAGCAAAAGACATAAATTCTAATTTCTGTAAAATTGTTTTATATACGCTTTAGTTTCTTGTTAGGAACGATTTGTTTCTATTGGACACGCGGTATTACTACAACGGCAAACACGTGATTAGTATTTGCTAATACGTTATGCGTCGTTAGTTCAAGGCATTAAATTGTAACGGGACGTAAGAGATGTCGAACATATTTTCCATTAGGTAAACGCGCATGAAACCACAATCGTAACACGGCTCGAAGTAACGAAGTTAAATCTGCACGATAAAGTTGTTACTAAACAGTTTAGCAGCAGCATGAAATGTGTTTCTCGACATGGAAAACATGCTAACAGAATGTAATAGTGTATTCCAATATCGCATTGTGTTAAATCATAATTTTTATTTATAAAAAGTTAAACGCAAAAAATAATTATAAAAACATTGGAATGTTTTTATTATTATTTTTGTTAAGATTAAACAGTTAAAATAATTAAAAAAGAAAATTATTACAACTGTTGGAACTTTCAGTTTGATTTACAAATAAAAAAAAAATCATCGAAGTATGAAATTTATGCTAAACAAATAATTTAAATCTCTCTACATACGTGCATACACGTATATGACACGAAAACATAAAAATTTGAAATTCGAATGAAAGAAAACCAGTCCGATATTAAATGCACTCGTCAGTAAAAGTAAACTTTACTGGCGCTAAAGCATAAAGTCGTTCTTTATTGGTATGCTCCTGGTACTGGTTTAATTAAGGCGCACGCCAACTTGCACGTTGTCGCGAAAAACGCGACGATTGTATAATTCGAGTCGATGTAAACGAAACGCATTTTGCATTTTATTCAGCAATCTACGAATTCGTATTCCACGCGACTTACGATGCGTACATACAGTCATTTTGAAAAAAAGATTATATCTGTTTTATGTAAATATTATCGTGATTTCAAGAGAGACACCGTTATAATGTATTCATGTTGAGTAGTATTTCAAGTATTTCAAGATGGAAATTAGAAAACATTACAAGTATTTTCAAGTTTTGGTTATTAATTTATTGCTTCAATAATTATAATATATTATAGCTGAATTATAGTGAAATTTATTTTCCAAAAAGTAAATTAATTACACAAATAAATTTCAGAAAGCAAAAATCGTTATTCTCCTATTTCTAAGATATTTTTATCGATATCCTAGTAAAATATTCTTATATTTTTATATTAATATTAAGATATGCGAGATTGAGGCTGCTGGTGCAGATACGCTGCCTATTGTTAACGATGTGCGATTGACTGATTTGATGGCACGAGTCACAATTGAACGTCTTCTCTTTATTGCCCCGGAACGTTCTCGATTGAATCGCATTGTGGAATAAATTCAAGTACAGTTAGCTCCTAGATAATTCAATTTATCATCGAATCATCGTTGTGCTAAGCGAGGAACTGTGTCAGAAAAATCGCTATTGATTGATGCGAGTGAACGGTGTCTCGTTTGAATTGTTGCAAATCTAGATTGATTCCCGTTTGCTTTTTTAAATCAAATTTTTCAATCTTCCTGTCACGCGCGCAGTCAACTTTGTGGTCAGCAACATGTTAACGTAGAGTTTTGTTATTAACTTTGTATCGATTTCATGAAATAAGAAGTATAAACTAGTTGAAACTCAAATTTTTCTCTTTCAATCATTTTTGCAACATAGCGATTACAAAAGTACTGTTCATTTTTATAGTAATCGCAGATTTCGCAATGTAAAAAAAGTTTTGATTGGTCAAGTTTACATTTGAAATCTATAATGTTTTTTTACGCTGTGATTAAATATAACTCTCTTTTTTTATTTTTTCTGTGAAATATGTTTTTTTAAGCTTTTTATTAATTCGTAAAAAATTGTGAAGTTATTTCAAAATAATATTAAAAAAATATTTTTTGTGCTGTTTGGAGAGATGACAAAAAATATATACATATGTATGTACACAGAGAGAAAGATTTTATAAGATAATAAGATTACAAGATAATAAAATTTATTAAAAGCAAAGAAATATATTCTTTGGAATAGTCAAACAAAATTATTTATTTAAAAAAGCAAATAATTATTTGATTATTCATTAATAATGTTGTTTGATTCAATAAATCAATACTTTTTTTAGTCAATAAAAATGTTTTGTATAGTGTTTGTTTCGTATAACATTGTTGAAATAAAATAAAATAAATAAATATAAACAAATAGAGAAAAAAATATTTACAGATATTGTTCTCTTTGTGAGTATACATAGCTTTTCCAAGTTCGTGATTTAAGTAAGCAAGGTGTTTATAATTTATAATCGTGTTATTTATATGTCAACGGATTCAGAGCTCTTGGCTTTAAGTTGACTAAACTAAGCGTGCTTCTAGTTCCCACGTAATAGTTCCAGAGACATTTGTATTCCACATATAATGCGGAAACAATGCATGTTATTTGCATTCTTTACATCAAATCATTACATTACTGCCTCAAGCTAGCTCTTTTTATGTAAATATATCCTATAAAATTACGATGCGTATCCTGTAGGTTCTTGAATCCGTTATTATACGATCAAGACAGATCGTAATAAAGCCGCATCTCGACGTAGGAATGTTTTCTGGATCGTGATGTCACGAAGGAGACGACGAGGACGCTTTAATTTGCGTATACCATTCGGCTATTCTTAGTGTCGTTATCCGCGGTAGCCGACGCTCCTCACCACTCGTAATTAATTAGACGGTCGTATAGAGCGGCGAACACACTGTCGTTAGTGCTTTAGCGCGTGGCGGTGCATCCACTACGTATATTTTGTCGTGACAAGCCGAGTATATAGTTCAACAACTTTGTAAGCGACATGCTTACTAATTTAATGCCGTCAGCCTGTGCTTTAATCTTTGACCCGAGACAAATTCAGGTCAGACACAAAAGTAACGTGCCCTATTTTTTGACGTAATTTTTGGTCCCATTTTAGAATCTGTTTTGAAACAATTAAGCTATTTTTTTGTGCACGCGTCTAACCAATCAAATCATAACTCAAGTGCATATAATATTATCTGCATTACTTCTGCTTTAAAAATATCGGCAAAGTGGGATGGTTTTAGCGATTTAAGCCGCAAAAAATAGTTACGTTTTTTAAAGCAGCATTTTTCGTTTTCAAGTAATCTCTTCTTAAAATTGAGTAAATCTGCAAATATGCACGTATAATATCTGCGAATATGGTTTTTAGAAAATAAATTTTCATGCGCAAGGTGTTAAAATTCAGTCAGAAACCTCAGTCAGAAAAGATATATATTCATGCCATTGCTACACTCTTCTATAATAATATCCCTCAACGTAAACGCGTAAATATATTTTTCCATCAACGCGCGCGTCCTATATTCCTCCTTTCCCCATTCGCTTTTGCTCCCATAATCGTCCACATTTCTAAAGGCTGCATTTGATAACCGCTTCTATGCTCGCCTACATCCGTGCGCGCATTTCATATCTGCGAATTCCGTACGATCTGCCAACACCTGCCGACGCGCGGTTCCGCATTTACTATCTCCTCTCTGTGACGAACAAGTCGCGCCGCACAGAGATGACTTCCTCGCAAGAATATCCAGGATCCTAGGACGTCGACTCGGCGCGTCGTCCAGCGCCTCTTCAACGGTACGAACATCTGTCGGCTACCTCTCATATATCGCGTCGTTTCGACTAACTGTACAGCGCTATTCTGCGAGATAGCCTGTGGAGACCTAAAGATTTCGAAATCGCTTTTGGACACAAACTACTATCGAGAAAGTTGAGAGATTCTAAAAATTGTGTCACTCTGAATGGCTAAGTAGTGGTTTTTTTGTAGCTCTCAAGTTACAATCGAATTGCTATTGCTAAGAGTTTAAAATAAGAAGCGATTTATTTTATGGATGCATTTATAAAATATCTCTCTCTCTCTCTCTCTCTCTCATTAGTACAAAAACTGTTTTATTTAATTATTTACTTTCTGAAATCTATACTGTTTACAGAAGTGAAATAAACAAAGCCTGCTTGCCGAGATAAATTGTACGCCATTTAATTATCTCTCAAGCAATTTCTTTTATTTTGTAGAGGCAAATTAATTTCATTAAATCATATAATGTGAATTATAAAAAAAAAACTGCAGTTGTACAATATCGTAGTGGATTAAATCAATTAAATTCATGAAATCAATTACAAGATATTGGGCATAAAACTCGTAATCAGAATGGTTAACAAAATAATTGACTAATTCTTGCGAGAGCATCTTGTTAGAGTGTTAAGATTATGTCGTGTGAAATCGGTCAGGGCGTGGAAATAAACGAGCATTGTTTCGTCTTAATTAGAAGATATGCGCAATGTTTACAGACGTGAGTAATTTTGTTATTTAGAATATATATTATATGGAGAATTTATTATTTAAAATGTAAATAACTTATAAAATCGGTTTTCTTAAAAAAATTTTTGATTTCATAAGAAATTATTTGATCAGAAAGTAAGATTCGATTTTCAATGTATTAGTAAACAACATTGTTTGTAATTGAAAATATTTAGGATATAAAACCAATCAGACGTATTAATTAAATTGTAATATTAAAAAATATATGATAAAAAATTAAACTGACTGTTAATTAAATTTACAAGTTATCTTTCGAATTTTCTTTTAAATTTTATTAAGTCCAAGAAATAAATTCAATAAATTTCGAAAAAAGGATCCAATTCCAAAGACAAACATAATTAAAGATTTGAAAAAAACTACAAATAAAAAAAGTACATACAGGAAGAAGAAACACAAAAGAGATGGTAGGGGTTATTATCACACTTACCATTCGCGTTTATTTTGAATAGCATGCAAGCCTGGTTCGTTCCGCGTACAACGTGCGTATCGGTAGAAACTAATGGTATGCAGTTGTAACGTGTAAACAAGAGGCAAGTGAATGACGGTGAGTTTGAGTAAACATGATGCTACCGGATGGTTACAGACCTCACGAAACGTTAATTAACATATTTAACATCCAGCCCATATTTATTTTATAAATTATTAGTGCAACTTAAAAAAAACTCAATTAAACTGGACGAGATAAGAAATGTGCGCGCGCGTTTGAGTTCATAAATAAATTTGTTATTCTATCCCAGTGAGAATGTAACGCCAGTTTTTTCCTACCGGTCGTATAAATTACATCCGCGCAGCAGCCTGTAAATTATTCCGGATAATCCGTAAATGCGTGGCAAAGAGGGCTTGGAATTAGAAAACGTCTTGACGGAGAAAAACTTCCATGAGGGAGAAAAGCAATTGATTAAGTCGACTGTCGAACTACATCCGACTGTTCATTCAATTGTTAGCGGAGATTTCTAAATCTCATTTTTCAATGTTTTCGTGAAAACATTTTTACGTTAAAAAAATGTTAAGTAACAAAATTTTATTTTTATGTAATTTCTCCAATTTTAATTAACATAAAATAATTAATTAAAATAAATGGAATATATAACGTAAGAAATAACTTTAATATAAATTTAATGTTTTTAATAGAGGGAGGTCGTTAATACTGGCGTACGGTTTTGTTTTTGGATAGTATTTTTTAAACAAAAAATTTCCTATCCAATAACAAAGTAGTGCGCTACTGATGAACTTCCTCTATTTTTGTATTCAATATTAATAGAATTTATCCACCATTACACGTAATGCGTCCTTATCATTATGTAAGTTGTTCTGAAATCCGCAAATTCAAATATTATAACAAAAAATTCAAAAATGTTCAAGAACTTCTATAGTATTTTGATTTGTGAATGTCGAAACACTCTTAATATTTAAGATTACACATAAATTTAACATACTACGTAATTATGTGTGTTAATTAGTAAAATATAATAGTTAAATATAATTTCTAATTCAAATATTCCTGTATTCAATTCATAAAGATAAATTAAACTTTTTAATTACACTTAAATTTTTTCTACGACTTTTTACATTATTAAATTATGTTCAGGTGTTTCTTTATCTATCCGTACCTTACCTACTTGCATTTCTATTCGAGTCTTACCTGTCCTCAGATTTCACTATAATCCAATTTAGTACAGTAATATGACATGCGATTTATGAAGGGATTTTACATGCTGATTAATCCAGCAGAAACCTTCAGTCGCGATCACACGAGATCCGGGAAATGGAGTGCGAATTAAAGTTTAATTTGCAACAGGTCGAGATTTTAATTTGCGAGGGATTGGAATTTAATATAACGGCATCACTCCGCCTTTGATTACATACAATTACACGTATGCAAAAAAATATTGTACGCCACTTTGCGTACCTTTCACTCATATTGTTTGTACACCTACCTTATCTATAATTTATTAATGTACGATGTGTGTACATTTAACATATTTAATTTTTTGGTCAGATTTCTCTTTGTCTCTGGCAAATTGAAAAATTAAGAATAATTCACGTGAGAGTCAAAAAGAGTGACACATTTCTGTCATAATTATTACTATTGTGATTTTGTTCTCACGTAATAAACGTCTTCGTAAATTGATGAATTGATATTGATACTACATTTTGTTACTACATTTTTATATATTATTAAAATTAATTTTAATATAGCCAGAGAAAATTTTTTTTAATTATTCTGCAATAAATTTTTTTTTAATTTTTGCATCACTTAACTTTGCATAAAGCTATCTGCAAAGATAGATAGGCTATAAAAATTAGAATAAAATCAGCATAAGAATAAGTTAATAACTGCATATTGATACGTATTTTAATAAATAAATTTGATAAATATTAAATAAGATATACAATATATAATTAAAAGATTTCTAAAATATCCTTTACTTTATATTTCGAATACATATAATACACGTAACTCGAAAGAAATTCTAAATTCTTATTTTCTTGCACTGATTTATATAGCATTTAATCCTGAATAAAAAAAAATATATAAATCTAAATAAAGATAAAATATTTGAAAAAAAGATAAAATCAAGGTAAAAAATGAGATTTATTACAATGTAAAAAATTTTATCAACATTTACTAGTAAAGATATAAATATCTTTTGATAATCTTAATTTCTTAATCATAAATATGAACACCCCATAAGAGAATTTAAATAAAACTTTAATTACTGTGTAATTTTAATACTGATTCTATTTAGATGCTTATACTGAGATTTAATTTGATTATATATTGTGTATTTCTATATTCTTTCCCTTTTTCTATTGTTTTTCTTTTTCTATTTTCTATCAAGTAAGCAGTAAACTCGAAAATGTAATTGTTATTCTAATGTAACTATCATTAGTCATACTTAAATAACATCGTTAATTGTTTTTATACATGTAGTATATAAAATATCAAATTATGCTGATAAGTAAATGATCAATATGACATGTTTTAATGTTTTCTTTGCACTCGCATCCTCATACACATAATAAATCAATAAATCCAGGATTAAATGTTCTTTCTAATTTATTTTAGCCCATCTATTTTAAGGCAACAAATTTATGAGATGTCATGTTTGTCTAATTGTAATATTATATTGTTGTTAATTGGTAAATATACATCCAGATGTATTATCGTAATACAAGATAGATAATTAATTATACATCCATAATTTTTTCTCATAAATTTGTTACCCCAATGTAAAATAAAGATTGTTACTCATCGATCGATGCGCAACAGCGGAGTTATCGGCTTCGATGACTACGTTGATTCTGTAACATACAAATATACAATTCAATTTACAACTTAAACGATAATTAAAAGATGACAGAAAAATTAATCGTACCCGTTGAATTTTATAATCTTTCTTTAAAAAAAAACATTTAATAATTATGTGACTTTCAATGAAAAAAACTCTACATTTTTAATGCCAATTCTTCTAAAATTTTATGTATAAAATTTATGTTCTCTAATTCTTATTCAAATATCCAAATAAACTAAGTAAATCATTATAACAACTGTAGTAATGTACAAACAGTAAATTACCACAAGGTTGCCTCCGCCGGTGCCCAACACTTCTCCTAATCCTGCTCCTCCTCTCGGATTGTCAAGCCACCTCCTCCTCAGGTTGCATAACACTCACGAAACACGCTCACTGTTAATTACGAACGCACCCGGACTAATTACCAATAAATGTCTTTCGCGCGACACTCTCCTTTATAATGACCATAATAAGATATCCAGTTCTGTCGACGAGCTTACATTTCGAGTTAACGAACACTTCAATCTCATCAAAACATTGGAAATGCGACTCATTCGTGCACGAAAAAGAATATAGAACGAATGG
This sequence comes from Monomorium pharaonis, assembly GCF_013373865.1. Taxonomy (NCBI): domain Eukaryota; kingdom Metazoa; phylum Arthropoda; class Insecta; order Hymenoptera; family Formicidae; genus Monomorium; species Monomorium pharaonis. Next base: position 8,608,626 of record NC_050468.1, on the reverse strand, counting down.
GCTAAAAAAAAAGTGTTTAGTCCGATTACTGACGGCACTCCCGAACGCGACGCATGACGCGACGAATCGGCTGCGGTTCGTTTATTCAGTTAAATTAACGACGTTAGCTCCGGCTTCCAGACTTCCTGAGGTATTATTGCGTCAAGGCCCGCTGCGTCAACCTGTGAGAGAGAGAAGATCAATGAGAAAAAAATTAAAAAAGACACGAGCAACGGATGTCAATCGAAACAACATAAGAGTGCTAATAAAAAATATTAGGTAAAAAATATTTAAAGTATTATAAAAAATTAGGCAAACAGTTTGATAGTTATTTCTTACTAGAAATATCAATTTTTTGCACAAAAATACGATAATAAATCGACGGAAATAATCCAGACACGAAAAATATTCCTACGAAAAGCAAATCGTCCGAAATATAGAGAAAATACAAAGGATGAGAAAATACAATGTATATCTTTTATTTTATTCATTTTTATCAACCTAGATGAAATGGATGTTTACATGCATTTTGTGAAAGTTTCTAAAAAAATATTTAGTTTTATTACAAAATTATTATTTTTAAACAAAGTTTAAAATAAATCGTCGGCGTATTTTTTCGACGGAAATTCATAGCAAAAATTCGTTATTAAAAAAATAGGAAACTCTATTCCTCGTAACGAGCGTCCCCTTAAAAACAGGTCATCAATTTCGAACACTTCGTGCATTACTCCGCAATTGTTACTCCGTAAAGCAAACCGCGCCGATAAACCGATTAATCAAAGCGATCCGCGTTTGCATCAACGGCAATAAGCTCGCATTTATTTCACGGGACTTTGCACGCGCGCATTCTCGCGAGAGCACAGCGAACTCCCGCACACGATTACCCAAGTTGTCCCGCGCGGGTTAGTCATTCGCGTCCTAACCTATCCCCCGTCTCAAGGATAATGGAGCCACGGAGATGACGTAATGCCGCGTATAATTACTCACCCGACGGTAACTCCGCCGTCGCCCGACGCCGGGCTTCCTCCTCGGGCAGAGCCCTAGCTTCATCGGGCATCCCTTCAAGCTCCTTGGTTACGTTCGTACGGCACTCGCGAAAACTAGTCTGACGGAGAAGCACGATTACGCGACACTCGGCACGCCCCTCGCCAGGCAGGATTGTCCCGCGCATTCTTTGGAACTGATGGTTCTACGGCACGGGCTCGAGCAACACGACACACGTCTATAGATACGATGCACGACTTTGAACCCGTGGCCAATTTGATACTTCGATAAGAAGGCTGAACGCCTTTAGCCGATAGCAACAGTCGCGTGTACGACGCGCGATTCCGCGAAATGTACGAGAGGCACTAACGACCCGCCACGATTTTCCGCTCGAATCACTCGAGCCCCGCGGCTACCCGCGCACGTTACTCCGCTCCGATCCGGAAGGGACGATAATGTCGCGAGACACAAGTACGAATTCGCACTTGTAGCCCCTGGGAGAAACAATCGTCGGTCGCAACCGCCGCGAAAATCACGACACGATGAACCGAACACTTCCCGTTCTCCCACACGGAAACGCAGCGCACTTCACGTTGCGGGCGAGAGGAAACAGTATCGGCCAATTACAGGCGAGGGTTCGAGAATCGTTTTCGGCGGTGATTGGTCGGAGACTCGCTCGTCGCGTGAATCTCGGTGCTTCCTGCCGTTCTGTGTCCACCGCACGGCCTTCGTCGTCCTCCGTGGACGACTCCTGGATAAACGAGTCGCGCCACTTGTATGTATTACGCTCGGGTGAGCAGCCTCGATGCGTTTACGCATCGTCAATGACGAGTAGTCAAAGGTAGTGCGTGCACGAACATTACCTAATTGTCGGGGGAAGAGCCGCGAAGGGTAACGACACGACGGGCGTGCGGAATGAAGAGCGCCGCCGGTCGTCGCCTGTTACGCTCGAGTTGCGAGGCACGAGTGATAGCGCGGCGACCTTCACTACGTAGCGCGCGCGCCAAGGTTAAGCGTCACGTCGACTTGTTCGTCTTCCTGAAGTTTTTAGTTTTATGCGAAACAGTGTCTTACATTTGCAATTGTGAATTGACCAAGGAAACTGATGAATTGATTATCACAGGATCAAATCAAATTACAATACATTATCGGGGTGAGTATTCGCAATCGTTAGAATGTAAATTATTTATTGGCAAAGAGTGTTAATATAATACATGAAATTAATAGATCAGGCTTTATCAATTTATTATTTATTAGAATTTGATTGATTAGAGAATTTAGAGAAAGCTTGTCCTTGGATGTCTGAATTTTCAATACTCGGAAAAAAAGATCGTACGTATGCAAACGTGTTACGTGTGTGGATAACGTAAAATTATAGACAAGGAAATAAGTTAAGAATATTTTAATTTTAAATTTAATTTGGTGAAAAATAAAATTATGTATCATCTTATTTGAATACTTATAAGATAATACCACTGTCAACCGAAATAATTTACATTTAAAAACATATAAAACCGTGTTGTATTTTTATTAAAAAATCTGTATTAAAAACAAGAATTTTTTAATAATTCAGTCTAATTAAAAATGTTCTTTTTTATTTGGATTAATAAAAATCAAAGTTGAAAAATATAGAAGGATAATATGATTCATATTATATTATAATAAAAATTTCTTTGTAAAAATTTTAATCAGTTGTAGTTTTGGGACAATTTTTACATTATTTTATGATCTGTGCAATTTGTTGTTGTCACTTCAAAAGTTCTGTTAGGATAAATGGAAATAAATAAATTTGTATATTGTATATAAATAATTTAGATGTAATGTTATATTTTGTGCATATGTTTAAAAATATGCATTGCATTTAAAATTAATTTCAATAAACGCGATTTATTATTGCTACACATTTATGCTTTGCTTCGAAAGTAGCAATTAATTTAATTTGATTGTAAATTTTTATTAGAAAAGGATTAAATTATTTGTGAATGCTAATTAAACTTAATTGAATTTTAAATTAAATAAATATTACAAAAAAATATTTATATTCAGGATTTTTTAAATCTATTATTTACATATCTCTTAAATAAACACTTGTGTTTAATTAAACAGACATCATGATCCGATATATATAAGCATATTATATATATCTATATACATCGTGATCCGATAAGCATATTATATACTCTACGTTATTCTAAGACTCGTAATAGAGTTTTTGCCGAAGGACTCAGTTGAAACCAGTTTTGAGGTAATATAATATGGTTTAATTAAAATAGATCTTAATTAATTTAATATTCCTTACATCTCATGTTTGCAATTGTAATTGATTAAGGAATTTACAAAAAGTTTGTTTTGAGATACAATCTGAATTTTCTTTTTTTGCTGTTTAATACTAAAAAAAGATGTATGTATGTATGTTTAGTAAATATAGGTTTTTTAATCTTTTAACATTTAAAAATACGTGTTAACATCACGAAGGTAATTTAAAAGTAATAAATTTTAAAATAATAATTTATTAAAATAATATTTGTTTAAGTAAGTTTAAATTAAGCAAAAAATTTACCCAAAGCAGACTTGAAGCTTTAAAATAAATTAGTAAAGTTTTTTTTATTACATAACATTTTTGCTTCTTTTAAAGCTAATACTGAATGTAATATTTTTTTGTATTGCATAAATTACATAAATTGTGTTTTAGAAGTTGTGTTTGTAAATGCAGAATAACATCTTATATTGCTCGCAAATGAAGTACGTTTATTACGCGCTTATTAAACATGAAATTATTTTCTTAAATAGGAAACGTAACCTGTTAATTTATTAATAATTTATGTGTAGAATGTTTCACGCACGATACAACGTTGCATACGTTCGAAACGAAGCAATGAAACTGCTAGTAACGCTCATAGCATCGAAAAGTGACAAGCTTCGCAAGTCATTAGTTTCTCTATTCAATTAACTTTTATTGGTGAAATTATTAATGATCAGTAATTTGCATTTTACTAGACATTAACGCGTTCATTCTCCGTGAATATAAACGCAAAGAGGAACCAATTGGAATTTTTATTTTACAATTAAATATAAGGCTTGTAACTAATTGTATAGATTTGATAAAAAGTGACTCCAAGGATTAAAAGCTTTCAAAGCGATTTATTCTTAGATGTTTTTTTTTATTATTAACATTTGAGAATATAAAAATTAATGCATTTTTTTCCATTAGAGTTTTTAGCAAGCAATTTTAATATTCTGCTTGTTATATTATAAAACATGGTATATTTAAGGTCATATTTTAATATAATATTACATATACATTTTTCTATATACATATATATATTAAAATATTATATCGTTATTTTATATTTATTATTTATGATGATATTATTTGATAGTAGTAATATTCCATACCGTTATATTACGTTATTTTATCATACCAACATCTTGGAATTAGAAGAATGATATGCTTCTGTGCCTTGAAAATAGAAGGAGAAGAATGTAATACAGATCAGACATAAAATATTCGTCCTTCCATGGCTAGACCGCAGAATGACGTCCCAATTTCGAGAGAAAAAGAGAAAGATATTAAAATGCTCATATTCTCTCACATGACGTAAATTATATGTGAACGTTGCTCATTTATATTAATCAAAATTAAGTAATAATCACTTTGGACGACAATTTATAATAATTTAAAATATATTTTTTGAAAAATAACTTTTCTTCCTTCTTATTTTGCACAGCATCTTCTATGCATATACTTTTTATATATAATTTATTTTTATTATCGCACGTATTATACTTTGAGAAAGAGAAAGAGAGAGAGAGAGAGAGAGAGAGAGAGAGAGAGAGAGAGAGAGAGAGAGAGAGAGAGAGAAACATTAACATATTAATCAGAAAAATTTTGCTCGTTTATATTATTTTGGATAATTTAAAAATTTAAAAATGTTTCTTAAGAAATAGTTCCTCTCGCTTTACAGATTATCTTATATGCATACCCTATAATTTATTTTTATTGTCACACATATTATACTGTAGGGAACATTAACATATTAATCTTAAAAAAATTGTTGGCGTAAGTTTATTATTGTCTAATGTAGTGTAGAAAAGCAATACATTCAAGTATTATTTATTCGTTCTACTTCCACGTGTCAGCATCGAGTTACAAACGAGATAAAGTTTCATCTCATCTAGCGATAACATGGAGACTCGCGTTGGGGGTTCAGCACGATCATTAATCTCTTTACAATTTTTATATCGGGAATGTCAAAGCTCTCCAAATGCCGTGTGCATCGAAAAGAAACACGCGAAGTGCTGCGGTTGCGATGATTTACCGCGAGATTTCGCGACGAACGAGGCGAATTCACGCTATCGTTAGTTAAAGGGATCGTTAATTAACATGCTTCTTTAATGGCCGGCCGATATTATAACTAAAGGTAAATTTCTTTACTTGTGGACTGTTGCTGCCACATTGCAGCTATATCACAACTTCTGAAGATAAAATATTAAGTAAAGACGTGATCGTGAAACGAGATTGCATAGCGGGAATACTTTTATAGTCCGCCGTACGAGAGAGGATCTTTTTGCATTGTCGCTTAATGCGCCGTGTGTCTCAAGGCAATCCCGTTTTGCGCTTATTACAGTCGATTGAAATTTATATGTAATTCACGCGTAAAAATTACTATTAATTGATACCTCGCTGCAGTTTAGTGTTTCATAATATAATTATTATTTTATGTTCTTATTACGTATTAAGAGAGAAAGACGAAATTATTACTCTGTGAAATAGTTTCTTTTTTTCTTATTATTAATATTATTTTTCTTTTTTATGTGTAAGTTTGTATGTTATTAGAATTTATAAAAAGATTTTATTTAATTAAAAATTATTTTAAAATCCTTAATAAAAGCGATTGTAACATGTGTATATATATATAACGTTCAGACAATATTTTTAATAAATTTATATATTTTTATGTACCTTCTATGTACGCTACTCAATTTAAGAAAGAGAACTAAAAGTTTTATTTCTTTCTTGAATTTCTCTGAAACGTGATATTATACAGTAACTATGAGAAAATAATCAATGTCCAATAATTGAGGCGCGCGAGTTTTAGGGTATCGGCGACGGTTTTTGTGGATTCCGGAACATTATTCACTTTTACTCGAATTTTACGGCGTTGAGAGAATCGACGAGATTAATTTTCACGGTTGCTCGATACGCTCGCGGATAGAACGGAGAATGAAAACCCCCGGTAAAACTAGTTACTCGGCAAAAACTAGATGCTATTCAAAGGCCGTTTATAGCACGCAGCGGGACCGATGAGAGAGCAAGGGGACGGACGGATTGCACGCTCGCCCGTTCAGGAGTAGAATAGGAGTAAAATAAAGCGGATGCGTGCGTCGAGGCGACTCAGAAGGTTGGCCATAGCGAGAAAAGAATGAATCTCAAGACAACCAGGACAAAATGATTTCGCAAGAGAAGACCGCACGTGTCGTCGGCCTTAAAGTCTTCTTTTATTAAATGGGATGCTCCCACACGTATAAAAAGAATGAGGTTTGTTACCGTCTGTGAATCCCTGAGAATAGATATTGCATTTTAAAGTATATTGATATATCACTATATAGATTGAAAATTGTACTAGAAGAATCGCTATATTTTAAAGAAAAGAAATTCGTAAAATTTTGATTTCTTAAAGTAGATTTATGAAAAAAATTATTCTTTATACATTTGATTTTATATATAATAAATAATCAATCAAAATTACACAAAAACATACTTTTTTAAATATCTTTATTTTTAAGATATTAAATATTGAAATAAAGTTATACAGCGATAAATAGACATAATTTGCTTATATGAAAAAATTTTATATACCTAGTTTCATCAAGAAAAATATAATTATATACAATAGTAATTTTTATGAATCGGAAAGAAAAAATATTGGAAAAGGGATAACGATATTTTTTGACTATGAAGAAGAAAATTTTTAAATATTATTATTATCAAAATAATCATGCACACGCAGTGTTCTTTAGATAATTATAATATTCAAGTAAATATAATCTTTTCTTTCTGAAATTAGGAATATCAAATTCTTTAAAAAAGATTAAATTATAAGCAAAGTTATCACTGCTATATGGAACGTATTAGGTTCAATTTGATAACGTTTGTTTTTTTCTGTGTATGTCGAGGCGGATAAGTCAACACATTTTTTTTAAGTTATATTATTTTGTTCACCAAATAATTAGTTTTAATTCTAGAAAAACATAAAAAATAAATTAAATTAACATTACTGAAACTGCCATTAGGATATATGACCAATCTTTATCTTTATTTAGAAAATGGAAATTGTGCTAAAAACCTTTGACCTAATTCTTAATTCAAACGCGATATTTTATGCACGCTCACGTTTAAACTGGATCAAGAGATATGATCCAATAATATATTTTTCTGTGTGCAGTTATAAGAAATATATGTATGTAAAAATGGACTCAAATACGCGCAAGTAATATTTGCTACACAGATATGCCACGAAACACAATGCGTGTTTCTTACAAAAATATAAAATGACACGAAAGTCTATAAAAATAATTTTAGTCAGAATCTCACTGTTTTTCTGTATGTTCCGTCATTTCAAACATGCACTTTCGCAATAATATTAGCGAAAATAATTACACTCTGCTCCGAGTACATTATTGGAACGCAATGAGATCGGCGTTAAATTGCAATATTATAATAAGTCTGTAATGGAATACATCGCCAGACACAGAATATTACATTAACGTGTCGTGATTAGTCATAAACGAAAAAGAAAATGGCTCTAAAGTGGTCCATCGCGGATGGACTGCTGCGCGAGGGAATTTCAGTCGCGCGTGTCGCTGTCGCGTCGGTGTATCGTCGTCGTCTTCGCTACGACGATTTGAATATGCACGGGTTATTTAACCGGTTCGGTAACACAGCGGCGTATAATGTAAAACAACGAGTCCGGATCCGCCTCGCGGGAAAGCGCTTAGTTACAGCAACATTCTATGCCTGGTCACGTTGTTTTTAACTTTCGCGTCTCCAGTGCTGAACTTGTCCTCTTATCATCCTCGTGCTCGCTATCGCAACACGCAATCTTACCGTCGTCTTGTCGATGCGCTACACATCTTAATTATATCTTTACGGAATGTATTATAGACACGCTGTTCCTGTTTCTTCGATAAAATTATTTACGATACCAAGAGAATTACTCAATAATTGTATATTTACATTTTTTTTCGCAATTAATTCTTTGCTTCTAGAAGTTCTACTTCGATATTGATTTTTGAATATATTAACTTGAAATGTTGCAAAGATATACGTTGCAAAGATATCGAGTTTCACTCCAAGTTAACTTCAAGTGGTAATGTATCGCTATTGAGAATCTTACGCTAGACATTACGAATCTGCACGGTAATTTAATTATCGTTGAGGGTGTTTCCTCTCGTATTGATAAAATGGTTATGATCGATACCTCAGCAAATCGCTATTGGTATCGTTACGGTCAGTTCACTCGTCTTTGGTGTCTACTGATAGTATCGACACAGTTTTGTTCCTGCGGCGAAGAAAGACTGAGACTTCGATTAACGATTACACGAGTGCACTGTACCGTGGAGCGATCTGTTTCCTCTTCTTCGGTGGACTAATCATAAATCTTGTATTTTCCTTTTGCCTCGATATGCGTATACTCGCTTGTCGCATATTGCGCGATTGTATGGCTGCGATAAGGGGAGGCGTACAACGTTACGGGAAAAGTAATAAATATTATATGGAGAGATGAAGACAGAGGAATCAGTTTATTATTCTGGGGCAGGTAGATACATATAAGGCAGAATGCCATAACAATACGATAACATAAGATTAATAGTAAAATTTAACTTGATATTTAAAATTATTAGGAGGAAATGATAAATACAGATAGAGACGATTTGCTTATAATGAGTAAAGGAACTAAAATATATCATATATTGCGTATATTGATTAAAAAATTAATGAAAAATTTGAATTATACGTTAAATGTAATAATAATAACAGTATGATATCTAAGATTATATGAACTACAGTTTAAAATCACTGAAGGAAAGTGATAATCACGCAATCAGTAATTTTATCGATACGAGCACATATTGAAACAAAATAAAGTTTAATCAAACGTTTAGCTTGTTCCATCAAAAATGATTAAAAAGAAAGAATATATATTTTTTCTCTTTATTTTTATAATTCTTTTCATGTATATAAATAAAGTCGTTTTCATTTTTTAAAATAAAAAGGACTAAAATAGAATTTTTCACTCCAGTTTGCTGAATTTGAAAGTGCAACTTTGTAAAAATATTTACGTAGATTTTTGTAGAATATGATATATGAGTTTTTAATGTTGCAAATTATCCAGTAGATGATATATAAATGATGTTAAATTCGGGACTGTAAATTCTCTCTGCCGAAATAATTGAGAAAGCACTCGATTGACTTGAAACACGAAAACAGAAATATTTCTAAAAGCTCAATTGCTTTTAATACTTTTCTCTTAAAAAATTTTCGGAGACAGACTTTTTCCGGATCGAACAAAGCGGAATATCCCTTTAAGAAATTATAGTATCACTAGAGTAAACGCTCGTTGCATTATGGGTAGATGTAAAACTATGCGGGAGCTGTCGTCAATGCGTAAAGGATTAAAAACTGGACGAGGGTTGGGCAATGAACCCCGAGCCACCGCGCCGCCACCCCGTGGTACATGTGTTTTTCTTGTCTTGAAGCGGCGATTAGCGAGCGGGGGGTTTGCTCTTCTTCTATCCAGCCGCCCATTCGTTTCTTCTTGCTTTTCTGCCTCTCTTCCCGCCAGACACACACGCACGCACGCACGCACGCTCTGGCAGGACTCGTTCCGCGGCGAGCGTCCCTCAGCTCACCTGTGACGCTCGCGAGTGCGGGGAAGCACGCATGGTTGAGTCGCCTAAGTGCACCCATGGTGGAAGTCTAGTTCCTCGGTCGACCCACCTACCTACCACGTAAACTCTTCACCGTGACGCGCACACATCGGTTCCTTCGTTTCTTCCTCCTCCACCTCCTTTTCATCCACACAACGTATTTTCTCACGGGCACCGTTGTGTGTCCACTGTCGTGTCCTCGGTCAATGAAATCCGCCCTGAAAGTGGTGGACCCACTATTCCTCATTACTGCAAACTATACCATCTCGTTTTCCCATCACGACGACGACGACGTATCTGTGCGACCGCTACGTTTCCCGCGTTTTGCGTGTTTCCTTTGCTCCTGTGTTACCGTTAGGAAAGCAGATGTGTAATACGTAGATTTAATCGGCCGCTATCCTATTATAAGTATATTATAGCGTCCACGCTAGTGCACGCAGTTTCTGAAAGAAAATAGTATTAGCACTGTTTATTTGAAAATTTTTAAAAAGGCGCGGTTTATACTTTTTTTTTTCTTTATTCGTGATAACAGTATTAAAGTGTAAATAAAACGTTCATTTTGTAGAGCACGCATTTTTAAACAATTTATAATCTTCCCTAGATCTAACGTATTCTCTAAATTTCCATAGTATGAGTCGTTTATCGATAGCCCTTTACTGATAGGTTGCGAAAAAATTTATCAGCGGTGTAAACCAGATTTTTAAATAAACTACAATTATCAAGCTTCTTGTACATGAAAATAATTTGCATTAATGTTAACATCAAAAATGTCATCAACAGAAACAAGTATATATATCACACCTTCATATTTCATTACGTATGTATATTTGAAAAAAAGAGATTTACAAAATTATATTTAATAAAGAAAATTAAAAAATAGGACAAGTAAAGTGATATAAATAATCAGTTTATCCCCTCTTTTAATTTTTTTTAATATCTCTTAAAATTAGATGGTTCGCGAATGTTTATAATTAAAAAGAAAATGGATTCACATAAAGTTTGGGGAACTCTGCTCTAAATAGCTTCTAAAAATATAATTTTAATCTTTAAATTACGCGTATTGTCGCGAACGAGATGAGAGCCTGCCATCAGGCCTTGCCGAACGCAATTCCTCCGCCCACTCGGGAAATTTGTCGGGCGTTGTGGACGCCCACGCAACAATAACGGCGAGAGTAAAGCTTAACTACAATAAGGCATCCTATCGATCCTCCAACGCGAGATATGAGACACGCAGAATCTGTCCCTGCGAGGCGCGGCGCGGCTTATTTTCGCGTTGTATAGCGACGACGTTTTCTTTCTCCCTCCACGACGTCGGAATTATTATCGTCGACGGTGAACATTTCAACAGCTTGATCGCCTACGTGAGTTTGCGACATGGGATTCGTAAACAAAGACTGTCTCTTTGCAACCGTTGGTGCGTACCTGAGGCGTAGGGAATAGCTGGTTGGTACGCCGTACATTCATGCTGCATATCCAGGATATTTTTTTAAAAATCCAGCACCATGAAAATTCCACGATCTTTAAATAATTAACGTTAAGCTTCGTCCCGGCGATCCATCGTTAATCGTGTGAATCGTCATTACACGACATTAATGAGATTGAAGAAATTCCTGAATTCCAGGCGCTGCGCGTTTATCTTCTATACAATCTCCATTACCGTTTCTTTAATCCTGTGACCACTTCTAGTTTCCGAATGAATTAGCATCCTTCGATCGTCACACCGGTTCAGCCGAGATTCTGTTCCTTATTGTACAATAAATTTGTTTGCTCTCAGATTGTAAAGATTAATTAACATAATTAAATGAGAAAATTCCAGGATGTCATTTTACACTGGTTTAATTTAGAATTTGGCTTATTATCTTAGGATAATAAAGGAAAATGTTAGGATAAATACTAACTAGATGAAACAGATACCTATCTTGATTCTTCATTGTAAAGGAGAAGAAGTATACCCAGTCAATGCTAAATTTATGGATGGAGGTTGTGCTCTACTCTATAAGTATAAGTAATTTACTTGTTATAAGTTATCGTAACTATGATAATGAGATTACCATTCCCTTGTTTTAATAAAATAATGGCTTACTTCAACTTTCTAAAGACGTTCGTGGGTAAGATGGAAATTTCGAGATAGAAGAACAAGTAAAGTATAATGAGCACTGATATTAATACATAAACATCCAAATTTTTTTTCCGAAACATTCGGAACATTTTCAAAACGTCATTTACTCAAGTTTTCATTTTTGATCCATCGTGTGAAAAATTCAAGGATTATTATATTAAAAAATAATTCCTTTTCATTCCAACGAATACTACGACCTTCTACGTTTTAATCCTTAGTTTTTCAGCATTATGTTCGCATCCCTTTTTCGAGCGGCGATGAAACGCGATGGAATGTAGGGAGTCCATGAGGGCCGCCGATAACTCCGATGAGTAAAGTCAACATCGGACAGCGTATGGTGGCGTCAAACGAATTCGCCGTCCTGAAGCGTCGACGTATATTTCCCACGTATTGCGTATCATGGTAACGAGTGTGCGATAAAGGACGAAGAGAATGCATAAAACGCAAAGAGAGAAAGAGAGAGAGAGAGAGAAAGAGAGAAAGAAGTCGTCGAGAGGACGTTGGCGGAACTTCCGATGACGTCGTACCGTCCGCCGATAGCGAACCGGTTAAATGGGACGCGAACGCCATTGCCGTGATATCCCATCGGAATCAGAAAAGTGAGAATTACATGGGGGTTTAATTCCAACGATGCTCCGAAGAGAGGAGCGATACGGTGCGAAACTAACGGCAGTATCGACGGGAAGGATGCCAGGAATGTTGGGAGGATCGGTTTTGCACCAGAGAGATCCGGACTATTATCCAAGTTTTAATGACGCGTTAGTAAATCGGGAAGCGCGTGAGAGGCACGCGATTTATTTATATTTTATATGATACACGGCATAGAATTTCCCTGTATCTGTTAGCTAATCTTTTATTTGTGGATTATGTAACACGTTAACTTTAAAACATTTTTTTAATGAAGCTAATGCCATCTCTCTCGGTAATCTTAGGATTTTCACATGGATGTTGTTTTTCTAATTCTTACTACTTGAGATGCTTTTTGTTTTTTAATTCGTAAACAATGTCGATTTCCCAACAGTTTCGTTAACAAAGACATGGATTCCGAGTTGGCAGGGAATCTGCAGACGAGTTTGATTCTAAGCAACATATCCAATTAGCAGCCAAATCGGGCGACAATATTTTTGCGCGACAAGAGAGAGATTGCAACGTGAATATGTTACAGTGACTATTAGTGATAACTTCTTCCATGATGAAGCACAAACTGCGGAACTTGTGAGCGAGAAATGGAGAAATAACAGCACTACGAAAGTTATATAAGTTCTGCATAATAACACGGTGTGCTATTATTATGGAAAATGGAACATTCTTGTCCGTTATAATATTCTCTTGAATTTATATTCAAGGAAATGTATCGCATAATATTGTACAAACATGATACATATTAATGGCGAGAAGTTTTTCGTCATGAGAATATTTTTCTATTTGTGATTAGTAATTGAGAAAAAAAAAGCGACTGTTTGTTTCGACCCAGTCTACGTCATATTATAACATATTATTTTGCAAAAGCGCAGACCGTGTTGCCGCGCTTTCCTGAGGAATATATCTCTTGCCCGCATGTGTATAATCTCGGTGCACGTTTCACGCATCTTGACGCGAGCATAATCAGGCTCGATAGCAGAAATCGATAGTGGCGGCCATCAAGCCGACCGCGAAAGGGATATGCACGGGGCAGGTCTATATATGTGGCTGGCTAAAAATCCCGGATCGACAAGCATCGGGTATATCGGTGTAGATATCAGCCTGGGCCGCGTTCGCTGAATCGTCTCGCTCGTTGAGAAACAAGTTCGAGCCGAGGAAAAGGGGAACAGCCGAGAAAATAGGAAAACGACACCGAGGCGCATGAGCGAGGTGTGCGCGCGCGATATCGAGCTCTCGATGACTTTCGATCGAATCACGCGAGTCGATTTCACGATTGTCACCTGACTTTACGGCTCTATGCTAAATCCTCCTTTACTTCCATACTCGGAAGTAACGGCCGATATGCGGATAGCCAGCGTGCAAAGAGCCAAATACGCGATAGATCTCGGGCGAGCGGGAAAATTTATGTGCTAAAGGAAGTTTTCAGAGCGCCGTGAATCGAATGCAACAGAATTGACAGGTGGGCGTAACTGAAATCTGCCGCGTTCCGCCGATAATAACCGCGAGTTCTTATCCGCTGATTGATCTCGCGGCAGCGGCACCGGGTATATATAGGAAGATGGTAATCCACGCCGTCGAGCCGATGATCCATCACCTTGCCGGTTAAAACACGGACGGATAGGATGGAGCGCGCGTGAGTAGGCGGGCGTATACACGAAAAATTTTTCAGCCGCGACAAGACTCTTACCTTTCTCTCCTTCCGCGAGCGAAGACGCAAAAATATAACCGTTACGTTTCTCTCGTGACGTCAGATGAGAAATTTAAAGAATTACGCCACTCGGCTGTATACCGTACGTTGACCATCAACGCGCCGATAATCAAACTCTCCAGAAACAAGGTCGGGGAGCAAGATCGAGAACGAGCGAACCATTCTTTGTAAATATTGACTGACGAATAGCGCTAATTAAGAATCTGTTATCTTCAATTAAAAGCCGTGAGTCGCGACCGTGAGATCTGTTTAATTCCGATTAGAAATATATCAAGCGCGCAGTGGGAATGTGTTAAGCCGTCTTGTATAGCAAGGACGATATATAATCAACGGGGGGGAGGGGGGGGGTTGGATGTTAAGTTGAGATCGTGGTTAGGTAGAGAATCAATCAGGTAGAGTCAAGCTGCAGGTGCCTCTTTATCTTCGCCGACTTTCCCCGCGATCACCGCGAAAGACCGCGCGATTTGCTCTCATCTTGGCCGTGCCCCACATTCCGATAATGATTCTACGCAATCGGCAACCACTAATCTGTGTTCCGATCGCGTCTCTTTTTTTTTCTCTTTTGCTTTCCGGCGTGCATCGCAGCGTGTTATTACTGGCGGTGGAAATCTCCCCTGTGCCATAAAGCAAGTGGCTTGATGTACGGATTTTTCCTTCTTTTCTTCCTTCGAACCTCGGGCCTCGATTTGCCCCGCGCTGCTACCTTGGAGACGTAAAGTTGTTCCCCGTTCAAATTGTCGCTCGTAATTGATGCGGGTTTCATTACAAGATCGTAAGAAAGGAAGCGATACGTCGAGTAAATGAAGATTTTATTTTAAAGTGGAAAATAAGCTTCTTAAATTATTTTAAATAAGAAAAGATTCTTAGCCGTTTTCCAACACATTTTTAAGAATTTATAGTAAAAGTTGTTTTACTATAATTAGGAGTTATAAGTGCATATTTAATTTGAAAATACGGAGATGGATTAAATAAAGACGAATATTATTATTTAAAATTTATCTTATTTGCTTAATTTTACTAATGGAAACAATTAAGAAATGTATTTTCAACTTTAGTTTAATCATTTTAATACCACTGTGCATTAAATGTTAAATGAATTACAAAAACAAGGAATAATGAAAACTGAGATGGTTTTACAGGAAATAATACGTACAGATATTGTAGATTTATAAATTCATGATCTCTCTCAGCTATCTTATTTTACAAAAAATTGTAAATTGAATTGGCAACAAATTGAACGATTAAGTTTTGTCCAGAGGAGAACTAACAATTGCTTTTTATTTTAAAAACCGGATGAGTTGTCATTGAATTAAGCATGTCTGAGAATGATTAAACTTTGTCTAACTTTTCGCGTTATGCTTTATAACTTCGTTAAGTTATTAAACTCACAAAAGGAATTATAAGAAAATGTCCCACAAACTTCTATTAATCCCTATAAAATAAAACGGGCATCTGACCAAGAAACTTCGTAGATCCCACCCCAATTTAATATAAAGAATTATTTTTAGAAAAGATGGTGTATATCTCGAATTAAATTTCACATATGCACTGCCATTTCGTCACCAAGCCGTAATTGACCTCGGTCTCCCATGAAACCGAACTACGAACAGAATTTTTCTTTTCTTACATATTCACGTTAAACGGAAAAAGATTATTGGTACACTCGAAAAACACGATCATCTGCTCGGCACAAAGTCTCAAGCGCGCTGCAGACACGAGGGGGAACAAAAATTCGTCGTGCACGTGAGTTCGTGCGTTCTCCTCTGTGGCTGCGGATCTAACGATCGGCGATCGAGGAGATCGAGGCAGCCGTGGAGGCCAGCTTGATATTCGTCGGATGCGCGTCGCGGAGCTCGGCCGCGTATGAGCGCGGAATAAATTATCCCGGTGTGTCGGTCTGGTCCCTCCTGACGACCTCCCTTCGCCTCTCTCCCTTCGCTTCTCTCCCTTTTCTCACCGCAAGTCGTTCCCTCTCTATCCCTCCCCTCTTCTTCTATCAACGTCCGACTATCTCATTCCGCTTGCTCCGGCAATCACTCTTCGCGTTGCCGTTCGTTTATTCCTCTCCGTCTATCTCGTCTCTCCCACCACTCCCGCTCGCGGAGTGTCTATAATGACTCCTCGTGGTGGGACGATACCGGAAGTGAAGTCAGAACGGCGGAACCACGACGTTCACTCAATGGAAAGTTCGAGCTCCGCCGGCGCGGGCTGCTCCGAGGCGGCTGTTACACGCTCGCTCGCCGTCTCGCGCGCGCGAAGGAAAATCTCGCGCGGACGCGAGTTACGCGCGAGCAGCTGCCGAGGAAAAGTCGCGGCTCGTGTCGTCGGGCAGGATCGTTCAAAGTGCGACGTTGCGAACGGGGATACTGATTGGATACTCGGGAGTGAAAAGCTACGTGGGATCTAGGGATGTTAATATTCGATTGGACGTCCAGCGCGGAATTGAAGAGGAGGACAAAGGGAATCGGGGGGGAAAAGCCATTTGGGAATAATGTGAACTGATAGGAAACTGAATTACAAGTAGATCGCAGGACATCGGTTTAATTTGCTGTGCCGTGTTGACTGATGGAATCTTATCGAGATTAATGAATAAGAAAGAAAACTGATGAATAAGGGAAAGAAGGGAGATTTGATTCGGAAAAAGAAGCGATCGATCGAGTTTGCCAATTGATTTCTGTTATTACGTTATACGCGGGAGGGTTGCGTGTTCCGGTTGAAGAAATTTCGATTGAGCGATAAATTTACGAGGGAAGATGAATGTGACAGACCGTTCGATCGGAAAGAAAATTTGACAACTGAATTAATGAGGGATAAAAAAAATCTAGGAGAGGCATCTATTTGATGTTGCATTATCGCGGCAAACAAAGTGCGTTTTATTGTGAAGCGCCGGAAGTCTCGGGGAGCAGCAAATAACATCGTCGAGTAATCAAGGCAGCGGTTGAATAAATTGGATCGGGGATATTACAAGAACCGTCGAGAGACGGAGGGAAAAGGGGCGGGGAAAGAAAAAGGACGCGCAAGGAAAGTCGCCATTAAGCTGTGGCAAAGAAAAAGCTTTCTCCACGCGAGACAGAAGAGAAACGATAAATTTGCGAGGGACATTGTGCATTAACGTCTATTTCGGGAGCAGTGCGCGAAAATCTAAAAGTGTGTCGAATTCGTGATAAATTATCTGGGGTTTCATCTGGAAAATCGACGAAAAGATTGACACACTTTGTGTTTTCGCTCTGCGGTTTCCTCCCCGAGGCAAATACGCTGAAAATTTCGGTTCGTCAGCGCGAACTTTTTCATGGAATATATGAAGCCCGCCGAACGAAGGAAAGTTTATTCCGCAGTCGACTTCGAATGCGTTCTCTTTTCGTGCGCAACCGCATGAAAAATAGTGGAGTTTTCGCTGCGTCGAACAATAAGCATTTTTTCGCGCGAAAGTGACAAGATGATGATGGGTCTTTGAGAGAAAAAAAAAAGGAAAAAAAACAAGATCCATGTGATTTTTCGTGGGCGAGACAAAAGGTTGTCTGTGAAACGGAAGTCCGTCGCGAGGAAGGATACTAATTAACCCAATTCCTCCCGAAATTGCGTTAACAAACCAGCATACATTTTAATTTGTTGTGTTATCACCCCGCTCGCTTCCTTAATTAAAGTGAAATCATTGTCTCGTGCATCAATTACGGAAAAAAGGCGTACGGAACGGCATAAATATGTATTAGTGTATCTCTCGACGAGAGCGAAGCAGTCATCGTGCGAAGAAATTAACGAAACTAATTTGAGATAAACTGCTGCGACGTCTTAATGAAGGAGAACTAATGAACTTTGTAATCTCTTAAAGTGCCCCGGCGCGGCAGCTGGCAGCCTGTCATTGCCGCGCGAGGCTCCTTTTCCCCGCGTAAAACAAAGAATTGCCGACGTGCGACGAAAAGACTTTCAATTTGTACGGGAAGTCGCGTGTTGGGTGGTCACCACGCAAACCACCGAGTCACCATCGGTACGTCCCTCCCCGCGCGATCAGCACGATATACTTTTCTACGATTTGCGAGCCAGTTTAAATCTTAAATCCGTAGACTGACGATTATAGTAATCGGCTCCGACTATGGGCGGGAGGACTTGATCCTCGAACGCCCGTTATTCGAAGTGACACGCATCGGCTTGGTCACAGACCCGCGGCCTGTCATTGTCGATAACTCGTTCGCTAGGGGAAGTGATCGTCAAGGGTGAAAACAGGGGACTCGGAGTACATTTGTGAAAGTATTTGTCAGAGATGGTCAGCCAACACGCGATGGCCACCACCGTCCGCAAAGTCAAGCAGGAGAATCGTCTCAGGCGGCAGAATCACAACCAAGGTACACATACATACACACACATAAACACACACGTTGGTCTCTCGTTAATGGACGGTTCACATTCTTCAAGAACGTGGATTCATAATGTAACTTGCACACCCTTATTCTCTGTGGGGACCTTAATCGCGATCTAGTTGCACCGAGACGCGTTATATCGCACCTCCTACGGAATTAACGCAGAGTAGTTAGGATGTAACAGGAATATAATATGACGTTAATAACGCAGCACACATACTATCGTTTGCGTTACGATCTGCTGTAACTGCATTGAAAGTTTTACGAGACTTGGTGCGTAAAACGTTGAAGAAAATAAGGAAGAAGAAAGCGAGGAAGAAATATATTAACGATCGTAAATTGAAATTAGTGCACAGTGTAATCGTACTTTATTTAATATCTTATCACAAATTATCGAGATATCTTATTGAACGCGAATCGGCTTATGTAAAATAAATACTGCTGAAATGTTTAAAGTCTTTAAATAAAAAAAATGTAGCTTATGCTTTTTATTCAATCCTCTTATCTAAATATTCTTAACATAGTTTTCAGTAAACTAATGTATAATACATAGCAATTTCCTTGGCATATCTTTCAATTGAATAAAGTTGTTTAACGCATTCAGATATGTCAGATATGTCAGATATTCTAGAATGCGTCACAGCGATGAATATATTAATATTTATTTATTTGTCATATAATACGCGCATAAGCTTTCTTCGTTAATTTTGTTTTATACACGATACAAAAATTGACAATACGCGTTAGCAAAGGTTCTTATTAAAAAGTTAAATAAAATGTTTAATACTGCAGAGTGTAATTATTCAGAAGCTAAGTCGTTTGAACATTTGCATTCGTAACTTTTTCTTTGACATATCTCCGATTTACATTAATAAGTTATATTATATCTTTTAATAATAAAGCTTTAACAGAGATTATATACTTATTCTTACAGATGAAGAGGGATCTTACAAGCCAGTGCCACCACCGAAACCGGTGTCGAACAATCAAAAGAATCAGGATGTTCAGCAGGACGAATACCGGGAGCAGGCGGTAGCCGAACAGCCATCGTTGCGAACGACTTCCGGCCCGGAAAGGACCAGCGTCGCGGAGAACGGGCAGGTTCGAAGCGCACCCGGGCAGCCCTTTACACCGGAATACAGGATGCCACCCTTGTACGGGGAGGAGCAGAGTTCGGGTCAGGCTCAACAGGCGGCCAGTTTGCAAACTCATAGCAGCAAATTCCCGGTAAGTGAGATAATGTACGTGTAGGGTGAAATTATAGCACCATTATTTTTGCCAATCACTTCCTCGCCGTGATTTTCTTCAGAAAACTGTGATTGCAACATTAATATTATTAACATAATATTAAATTTTATTATTTAATTTGTTTCTCTCTTATCTCTTATCTTCTCTTTCTTTTTCCTTTTCTACTTTTAATAATGATTAAAGCAGAATACGTTTCTACAAAAATAAATTGTGTGTATGGAATCACTTTTTTTTAATTATATAAATTATATAATATTTATATTTTTTTATACAAATTATATTTTAATCTCTAAAAATATGATAAGTAAATATGTTCGATAATTATTTTTGACATGAATAAAACATAACTAAAAATAAATAAAACGTCTAAGATATTATATTATAGATACAAAGATGGATACCAATAATCGACTTTGTTAGTCTTTTTCTACTAGTATAAATGTCACTATAGTTAATGTGACATTTATAACACAGAGAATATTATGACAGATATATATTATCTTATTTTTAATGAGATGATTTAATGAGATGGAAATTAATAAACTACAGAGATCATGAGATTGAAATACAAAATGCTTCCAATAATATTATTGAAAATAAATTAGATCGTAAGAGCGTAATAATTTTGATCTATTTAATTTTACAAATTATAAGTATAAAAAATTTATTTTAATATTTTTACTTAATATTGCGTCAAAATTTTTAATAAATAAAAACATGAAAATTATTTTTATTTGTACATGCACACATAACAATAAAGGTGTAAAGGTCGAGTTATCGAAACTAGAGTTAAAATTTCTTTTTCATGTGTTAGAAAGCTTTTTTATTTAGTTTTTTGCTGGAGCTCACTCAGGGGCAGTGCACCTTTCCTGAACGAACAGGTCACTAATTATCCTACAAGGGCGAGCGCAACACCTTGCTCGCTTTATGTCGTCCCGTACGTACCAGGAACAATGAGATGAAAAAAAAAACAAGCGACGCAGCAGCGCATAATGCAAGCAATGGTGGCTCTAAATCTTTGCCGTGACACTCTCCTTTTTGCGTTTCTACTGAATGCATCTTTTCACATTCTAGTCATGTATTTGCATTTTGTAATAACCTTTTTTCTTCTTGCGTTATATCTGTTTCAACGAGTTTTTTATCCTACCGAAATGTTTATTAAAATGGTTACGCTGTCAGACACGCGTTTGCCTGTTTTGCACGTTGAAAAGTTAAAGCATCTATTTAAAAAAATATTTGTTACTTTAATGAATGAAATTTTCTGTCTGGTAAATATAGAGAAAATTTTATTATATTATTCTCACAACTCTCTAGTTAATTATATTTGTTTGTATAACAGATATACAATAATTACGTATAATTCTTTTATAAAAATAATATTAATGATAATGCTAGTTGAGACGTGGTTTTTCGTTTTTGAGACTTTAAATTATTTGTTAGTTTCGCATAGCCTGGTATAATAATTTGTATACATGTTTATAAATGAACGAATTAACAAATTACCAAGCGCATTAATTTCAAATACAATCAAAGTCGATGAGAATTTATTTATCAAAGACTCTAAAAACATATTTTTAGTCAAATATGTATTTGTAATAATTGTAAAAGATGTTGAAGAAAGGAAAAGATTTTTAAATTATATTTTTCATTTAGTCTATTAAAGAAATTAGTAAAAAAATCATAAAACTATTTTAAAAAATATAAAACGGCAATTGTATCATTTACTTGTTTTCAATTGTTTTCATAAAATTAATAAATTATAAAAATATAAAATTATAAAATTATAAAAATATACACATTTTAATATATACATTTTAATTAAAAATCTTATTAAAATATACATTGAATATAAAAGGTATACATATATGTAGTAGATAATGACTTCTCTTGAAGTCTCTCTTTAAAGAGAAAATCACTTCAGATTTATTAATAAATTAAAACGTTATTAATAAATTAAAACGAAAGTTGTTGAAACACCTGATATACGTCCGCAATAGCATGTTAGATTTTCTTTCTCTCAAACGTTATTTATTGCATGTTGTTCGCGCTTTCGATCGGACGCTTGTTAATTGTAGAAACTTCTGTAGTGTCGCGATTTTCTGCTAGTAATTTCACGCTATTATCAAGTTGCTGCGCGACAAATGCGTGCGATTCTCTGAATAAGGAGATTCCCGGAGTGCGTGTCAATGCGCGTCTTCTTACTGAAGTTAACTACAGCAAGAAGGAACAAGTAGAATTCGCAATGTTACGCTTTATTCGGTATAAACTGTTGGACTTTCTAGAATTGTACTAGGTTTCTTTGACACGGTGAACTGTGCTCAATTATAATATCGCTATGGGAGAATCACGAGAAACGTCGAAGCGAAATTTCTAACTGACAGATAGTTAAACCCTTAACGAGTTGAAATTTATACAAATCACTTCAGACGAACATTCAGTCACACAGTTTTTCTACGAATGTAAATCTAAAAACATTTGAGCGATGAGTTCTGCACTCGGTTGCATTATCTCGTGTCTTTATCTCAACCGTCAATTATCGCATTATTATCTCTCCATTGATGCGCCCGTAATTCATTTTTAATTTCTAATTTTCTCCATTGTCTATCGGGACTTATCTGTTGATTCTCAGTCGCCTGACCTTAGCCAATTCCGGTTAATTAGCCGAGCGCACTCGCGTAATCACGCGGTACGAATGGCGCGAGTTGATCTTCCGCGTTCGGCGTTAGGAATTAGCACGCGGTCCATGGAGAAATCTTCGGTAACAGTTCGTTGTACGCTAGTTACGTTGTTCTTGGGAAGATTCTCAGAGGTTCTCCACAGACAAAGGGGGCATCATACGCGCGTACCGTTCGCCGGAAGTCGGGTAAGGGGGCCTTACTCGCGATAGCCGTTTAGATACACACCGCATTTCTCCACAAGAATCGGCACGACCGCAGGTGAGAACAAATCGAGGGCAATCCAACATCTTACCCTTCGGTCTTTGCCATTTCAGCCAGTGCCTTTATAGCTAATTCTCCATACTGCCGTTGGCTCGCGTGACGTCATACGCACGCACAGCATGCAAGCACGCACGCATGATGCATGGTATACAGGCTCGATCGATCGAAGAGAAAAACTCTAAAAGCGGCCCATTATGCCGATTGATCAGAATATCCGATCGTGAGTTAATGTCAATTAATCTTTTTTTCCTTAAACTTTTGCAGTCAATTGTCCTACAGCATTTTAATTATCGCGTGGCACAAGAGCTTGCGGACTCACTGTGAATTAATTCTTTTTCCTTTGACAGAGAAAGTGTGATTATAGTCTTGTACTTGGATCATTGCTTTGTCACGACAATTCAATTAAAACGCGGAGAATTCCGTCTAATGAATTGATAAACTAAAATAATTATGATAAACTTCTGTATTTGATAGATAAGCTTTGAAAGGTCGAAGAAATTTTGTTTTTTGCTTATTGCCTACTTTCTTACTCCATATCAAATAATTAGTAATCAAGAATGTAATTAAAGTTCTGAGAAAGTAAAATTGTTTTAATAAAAACCTTTAACTTTATCCGTGAATAATTCTCAATTTTCCGACTGTAATCTGAGAAACGTTAATTAAAAGCGCCAATTTAGTTTAATTTGAATTAATATAATTTAATTAACTACATCTCTAACGCAATATACACACACATATATGTTTGATTAAGACCTCAAGATATAAGATCGAGGGTTCTAAAATGCTTGATCCATGCGAACAACAATAGCGGTCACGTTCGGGATTATTGCCACTAAAGGAACCGCCCGTAAAAGACTGCCCTCCATCAAAGATTCAATGTCTCCTAAGTGCCGGGCACAAGGCCGTAGTTAGGAGAGAATCCAATATCAGTGCAGGTACAATCGTTCGGGATACTATCACGTCCTATTACCATCCCCGGAAGGCGCGAATCGATCGGTATTTTTATTCGCGAGCTTACGCCCCAACGCACCGCGTTACGCGCGTTCTCGTGACGCCGTTCCTCTATTAGCACGCTTTATTTCTTCCGCAAAACATCGCCACGACTCCGTTGTGCCTCGAGCTTTTTTTATAATCCAGAGCTTTATGACGCAATACACGGCTGCGCGTACGCGTACGTATGCACATGTGTACGTGTGTGCTTGTCGATACGTGTGTGATGTCACATACCGTCGACCACCCTACGGAAGATGTCGATGTAACTACCAGGTCTTTCTCGCAAAAGAGAAATACGCAATCATTTGGATTACTTCCAGGAGAGAAGACTAACAAAGACTGCAGCATATACAGTTGCTGTCGTATGAAGAAAATTACATTGTGCTGCACATTTCCCAAGTTTTTCGATAAATCTGTTCGATAATTCTGTATTTCTGCTCTTTACATCAAATATTGTCACTTTGTTCCCATTAGCTTTTGTGCAAACAACCCAGAATCGTATTTATTGTTAAATACGCAAAAACTTTTATTGCATATTTTCATTACTTTTTTATTTACATTTTTAGGACGCAAATAAAAAATACTTTCGATTATATCGATTTGTAAATTAAGTCTTGTATAAAGTCAATCTCTCCTCTCCTGGCCCATTTTCTTTTTTAAACAATATACACGATCATGCATTAAAAAAAACAGATCAATTTACAAATTATTCACAGGAGAATTGAATAACTCATCTCTGGTAAAACATTGATTACGATGAACGAATTGTTATCTTTTGAGCAATAATTATAAATGATTCATGAATGAGAGAGAGAGAGAGAGAGAGAGAGAGAGAGAGAAACTGAACGAGTCGTATTTTGCCAACGGTACATTCACAATTGCATATATCTCGTTTATTTGCTTATTATACATTCATACATAAAAATACATTTGCGCGTTTACTGTCGTTAAAGAATCGCATATTTCTATATCTGCACCGACAATATTTAAAGTAAATAACTGTATTAATATTCGGAACATGGAGTTTTCTATGAACGCTCATGTTTTTTTGTTCCTTTCTCACCAAAAATCGTAGTCGTGCGTTAAAAACTGGACTTTAGTTTCAAGTACGATTAACCTGAATTATTAACGGTGGAGCATTTTACATTCCAGCGTTGAAAAAGACAAAGTTACGTCAGCAAATTTTTTTACTGATTCAAAATGCATATATACCTTTCAGTCGAAGATTCCGAGATTCTATTATATTTGTTCAATAAAAACAAATTATGATTCATATAGTATTTATACTGAGATAAAGTTGGGGTGGTAAAACACTTGATTGTTGACATATGTTATCAAATCAATTAAGGCTTGTAAGACGTTATATTATATAATAAGTTATACAAATCGCAATTTAAGTTTGAATAAAGCTTGAGTTAAAAAATATTATTATTAAACTAATAATTAATATTCTTATACAATACAAAAAGTTAATCATATTTTCATAATGTTCATTTTTATTGAAAAATATTCCTGTCTGTCTGTCTGTCTGTCTATTTGTTTGTCTGTCTCTTTCTCTCTCTCTCTCTCTCTCTCTCTCTCTCTCTCTCTCTCTCTCTCTCTCTCTCTCTTAATAATGTTTTATATTTATATAATATGTAAAAAATATAAAAATAAATTATTTTTAATAATTCTGTATAAGAGCAAATACAATATAAATAACTTTATACAATAGCGACGTAGCCTTATTTAAATTGCTATAAAATAGATGTTATATTTATTTTATTAAAAAAATTATCTTTTAACAAAACTTTAAATATACAATTTTAACGAAAATCCTCAACGTAAAAATATTTTATTGACTCATTATTTTCTAAAAGTATTGTTATGATAAGTTTAATGTACTTCTTTTGATAGCTTAATATTTTTTGTCTTTTTACTTTTTTCAAAAAATATTGATTAAATCTCTATATATAGTGTTTTTAAACATTAATAAATTATAGAACAATCAATAATATACAATTTGTGGTCAATAACAATAATTTCTAACCAGGGTATAAAAATCACTTTACGTGATCGCGTTTACTCGACAAAATTGGGGTGATTATTCTTGGATTAACGACCTAATACTGTGCCTTAATTCTTCCCGAACAGAAAAATCACGGTCGTTTTTATAAGAGGATCTCTTTTGCGTTTTCCGATGTGATCGGCAGTCGAGAATCTCGAGGAAGTAAATCTCGTCGACGAGACCGCGCACGAACTCCCGTACGTGTGCACGTAGGTACGCGAGCGTAGTTATGTATCCGCAAACGTGATTATGCACGGAGCTTACCTGTCCGCGTGCATTTATTTTCCGCGGCAGTAGCTCGTTTCATCACGCTTGCTTTCTTTCGAGCGCAACGCCGAGCGTTACCGCGGTGATGTTGCAGCAGCCAGCCAGCAGTTTAGTTCAGTGACACCTACTCCGCAGCGCGTTATTACGCGCACGCAAACGAACGCATACGTCGCGTCGCGTCGCGCTCGCCACGCGGCCGTGCACGCACTTTGCGTATCATCATCGTGCTTTTGCCGTGTTGCCTGCGAACTCGCCGTCGACACGGATGCTCCGCCTGGCGTGGACGCGGCCGAGAAAGCCGCACGGAAAATCCCTCGTCTGCGGGCTCCAATATCGTCCGTTTGTTTTTGCTCTGTTTACCTAGGTGCATGCAGGGCGCCTCTCAGCCTGCGCTCGGATGCGCGCGAGCTAAGAAAAGAAGCTCGCCGGCAGATTAATTTGCTTTAACGCGTCAATTATCCTTGCGAGGGCAATTTGAAGAAATTCCAATGTAGGAAATTAGAGTATAAAAATGAAAAAATGAGAATTGCTTAGAGAAACAGAGCGTAGTGCCATTTATGTCTGAATTAAGAAAATAGGATTAATCCTTTCAATTTAAAAAAACGGGAATATTTCGAGTCCGATTTCTGTGCAAGTTTTTACCCAATCGTCGATTGGGTTAAATTGTTAATTAAATTATATTACATTTTATTTTTAAATATTTACAAGTTTTTATTCTATAAACTTCAAAGTATGTTTATGAACATATTTTTTAGAATTATTTTAAATAGACGAAACAATGGACTGAAAATATCCTTATTTGTAAAAGTTGCTCTGATAATCTACTTTAATATGTTGCATTCCTAATTAAAAGAAACATTTTAAGAAAAAATTATAGTACGAAGAATAAACTAAAAGCGAATGGAATTTACATGATTGCTGAGAAGCATATAAACGATTAATAATAAAGATATTATAATATTCTTTATATTATAATAATTCATACAAAATCTACTATCAATTAGTTTTTAATTTATATTAATTAATTAATTGAGAATCATTGTTGGGAGAATAAGCAACTTATCCATGATAGGATGTTCAGTGAATTTCTCTTGAATGATGTCATCTGCAGAAAGAGAGATAACTATTTTAAAGTGATAATCCCTGTCTCTCTTCCGATTGCAGATAGAACGCGAATTGATCTTGTCGTCGGGGGACAAGAATTCCAAGATCCCCATTCTTCACGAGTACAAACAGAGGACTGCCGGAAGAGTCGCCATCGCGCCGGATGCACCGATCAAGCAACAGGCCTGGGTTCAGGAGGTAAGTGCGATCTTCCTCGATAACTCACGGAGTGGATAAACCGCACTGACTTCTTCGCGTCTTTTCTTTCGGACAATAGCTGCTAGCGCAACGAGATAGTTGGGTCATTATCTTTGTTGTTAGAGTGCATTGTCTTCCTGCCCCATATATGTGATTCTCTTATTATTTAATGTTTAAGGCGGGATACACGTTTCTTGACAGTAAGGGCAAGTTTGGTAATCTAATGGATCGTTACGTTCACCGAGTTGACGAAGTTGACGCTTTCTGACGGTAGCCGAAATGACGAAGTTTTCGTCCCACTTTGAGGACGGCTCTATTGTTCGACGATCATTACGAAAGCCTTCGATTAATCGGGCGTCACGTGTATGTAACATTACGTACACGTGTCGCTTACGCAAGCGTCAGTAGGCGTCGGACACGCGTGTTAGGCGATTCCTTTTATCATTTCAATTTTATATATCGATATCTTGAGGAATGGGTATAGAAATTGATGCCGGATTGAAAAACAATAGAGATGTATTCTGTGTGTATTTTAGATTCTTAATAATCTGTGTTGATATTTAATTCTTCTATTATTTTATTTTATTTTCTTGTTTTTTTTTTAATTTAATGTATTATTTGACCCATGTTATGTTATTTATTTCCTTTTTTTTTATATTTTTGTTATTTATCATGTCACATTTTTTTTGATAAAAGAAATTAAGATGTTTTTAAAAATCATCTTTTATTTTTTACAGTAAGTTACATTTTTCTATGTTAACGTCATCGTAACATAACAGCAAATTAATTTATTTAATTGGCTCAAAAGTCGCATTTTTTAATTTATTTCCTTCAAATTAGGATTCGTTACTAGTTAGGAACGAAATGTCTTCGTGATCGTACTGCCGGAGTAAATTACATCCTGCACGATCATCATCGAGTGAGATTTGCGTTAACGACATACTGTGAGAAAGAGAGACGCCGTGACTGTGTGACATGACATTCCCGTGTACGTTACAAAAACAAGGCGGCCTTAACAGTTACGCCCATAATACACTATAAGTACGCTGCGAATCGGCCTCTTCTGTTTACGAGATTGCACGCAGGGTAAACTGTGCAGTTATCGGTCCTCGGGTAGTTGGCCGCGGCCCCATTGATCCTAGAACGGTGTTCGGTTTATGGGATGCTTCGGGCGATCAGTTCTGAAACAACGATGATGCAGCTCGCGTGCCAACGACGCAATAAATACTGGTACTTTCCCTGGATATTGCGTTTATTTTGTGAGTGACAATAGTCAACGTCATTGTTGAACTGTCTTTTATTCTTGAAAAGTATCGCAAACGAAAACCGTATAGTTATAGTGACAATATGTCTTTTATTATAAAAGACAATTCTTTGCTTCAGATATCGGTTCTTTAAATTTATTTATTTTTGAAAATCTCAATTTTGCTTTTTACTTTAATAATATTACAGAAACTTTTTAAATTAGCATTCCATTGTCTAATGAAGTTATATTATTGAACGAATTTTTACCGAAACGATCAACAAATTTAGTTTTTTTACAATATAATTTGTTTTGTCTTTTTTTTAAGTCTATCCTTTATTTTCTCTAAAAAAATATGATTACTATGTCTAAATATTATACGTCACGTTATAAATTTTCGATATAGAGACGAAATATATTCGTATGCAATATATTCGAGAATAGGTTCTCTGATTTGCGTGGAAAAATAATTTATTTTTCAATAGTTCTTCTTTTTTGGGGGGGGGGAAACTAGTTTTTTTTTTCAAGTAAAAAATCTGGTAAATTCAAGAAAAATATAAACCAGATATATATTGTTAAAAATCTATGAAATATTCTAGCTGCATGAAATATCAAAATAATCGAAAATTGAATCACAACAATCAGTAATTTTGATTGATATAACTAGAATGCATTTTGAATGTACTTTTGTATTTTTTGTACAATCAAAACATTTTTCTCGTTGTTAAACGGCAAATTTCCTCGTTACGTTTACGTCTCTTAGATCCATTTGCATCAATTTAACTTAACTTTCAACTCAGTTTCAACTTAATCTAAGAACTGGAAAAGGATAGGAAATAAGTTGAATCGACTTAAAGTTAAAGCTACGTTGGTGCAAGCGGCCTTTACAGGACGTTCTTCGTAAATCTCTTTATTAAGTAACTTCTTCTTCATTCTTGAAATGTCGTCATGGAGAATGCCGCTGTTGAATTTGATGAAGGTGTGAAAGGAATATTTGACTCGCCGTAGATCACGATACAAATATCACGCGAAGTGATCGCCTTTCCGCGATTCGCACGCAGTTCCCGACGTGCTCGATACGCTCCGGCGTGCGGAATGGCCAACTTTCGTTGCCTTTCGAATTACTTAAACCTACTTTACATAATACACATCATCGTGCGAGGGACGACACTCAATCAGCGCCGAGCGTGTTCGCGGCGCGCCGGCCAGGGGGCCACGTAGCTCGTAAACCTATTTCTAGCGCTCTCGGAAACCCCGGGTGTTGCTAACTTCAAGGATTCCGCATAAGTAAATTTTTCCCTACTTTTGTGGAAGCCACGTGCAGCGGCTTTCAGCCTTGTTTTCTCTTTTTAACGTCACGTACGGCCGTCTCCGCTTCGGAGCTACAGTTTCGCCGTGAAAGTTCGCTCCCTCGATGTGGAAATGCTACGAAAAGTTCGATCGAAAAAGAGCGCGTGGCGTACGTAGGTGGAAAATGCAGAATGCCACATTATTTTCCGTTTTCTCCTCCGATTTTTTTCCTGTTTTCCTGTTTTCTGAAATCACTTTTCTGAAAACCTACATTTCTACGCATATTTTTGCATCGCAATTTCTCTCTGCAAAATTGGGAGAGAGAAACTTTCAGATTTCCAAGTACTGTTTTAATAATAGAGAAGGCGATAAAGTCCATATTTGATCCAGTTTTGATATAAGATGCTTTTGTTTCGTTTTTTTTTTTTCTTCATATTTATATGATACATGGATGAATACTCGATCAAGTCCCGAACGTTTACTTTTCTTTATTCTCTTCAGTTTGGACGAGGAGGCGCCTTCTTTTACATAAAAGGGCTTCGAACGTGTCATCGGGGAGCCGTGATTTTTCGTGAGGCGTAACGCGCCGGACACGAAAAACTCGGCTTTTATCTCTCGTACGGCCTGTAATCCCGGCACGGTATCAGCGTGGCCATAAGTCAGAGAGCCTTTTCCGTATGCGCGATGCGTGTATCCGCGGGGCCCTACGCGCGGCCGTTGTTATTCCAGGCGCATTTCTCCTCCCGAGAACCGTAGGATTCAGTGCGTTAACTTTGAAATCCCCTCCCTTCGTGCGAACGAGGCAACGCACGCCGGTCAACCGTGGCCGTTAGCCGGCGCGCGTTTCCACCTTCGAAGGGAATCGTATTCGATCCCATGGAAGGTCGATAATGTATTATTTTATTTTACGACCGCCGCGCCGCCGTCATTATATCGAATCGTATCATATCTCACACAGCGTCGCTGTATTCATAATCCCTCGTGTTGCGACACGGGCAGTTTATCAGATTAATTCAACGGTGCTTGCTTTAGAGAGACAGAGCGACAGAGAGCGTCACAATATGATGGGAAATTTATAATGTACAGTTTATGGTAGCTAATTAGGATCGTTGATTTTCTAATACCCACACATAAATATGACTCTTTTTGATCTCTCGTACTGTTAATATACAGATTATTATTTCCAAAAAATTCAAGCTAGATTAACATTTTATACTTTTTTTACCGTTTTGATAAATTAAAGTTCTTTTCCTGCTAACGTTTTTGTTAATTTTATTTTTAATCACTGATAAAATATTAGAATTAATATTACTTGTATTTGTGTGTGAAACAATTGTTTTTAAAATAAATAATAAACAAATGTCGCTGTTGTAGAAATATTAATAATACTTTGTGTGTATTCTTCAGTTTTCCCTTTAGTTTACTTTAATCAACAGCAGATCTTTCTAGAACTTTCGTCTGAATGATTCTTTTGCTGCAAGAGCGTGCGGTTTACCGAAACGTTACTCGTTTGGTGGCGTTCTCTTTGCGAGGGAAGATAAATTCCGTAAATTGCGTTCCGACGACATCGTTTGAACTATGAATCCCTTCTACGGCCGCAACGTAACGGTTGACTTCTTGCTTGTCTGTGAAATTATATACTCGGGATAGTTTGACTTTGCATAATTTCGCGGCAGCTGGTTCCGAACTATGGATCGTTAAAATCGCCATGGCTTATTTAACCAAAGTCGCCGCTTTTATTAAACGATTCTCAGCGACGAAGCATGTTTTTAGGCACAAACTTTAGATGAGTTCCACTCGCTGGAAGTTAGACGACTTTAGGGCACTACTTGTGTCGTAAGTCATGCAGACTTCGTGCATGAAATGCTTCTCGAAGGGAATCATTTCTGACGAACCGTACACAAAATTAAAGTGTCACGTCTTGACTGGCGCTTCTTACTACTTCTCTTGGTGAAACACAGAAAGAAAATAGAGGCAATGTTTTTCAATTTATTCATGATAACGATTTAAGATAGATTGTCGTTTCTTAAGAATTTTGTAACATAAAATGAATAATTATTGTTTTTCTAATAAATTTATAACTATTATTGTGTTTATAATTAAAAGATATTCTAAAAACAATTATTTGAATCGACATCAAGTATAAAAAAAATTATAAATTTATTATATCTAAAAGAATGCATGTAAAGTTGATTGCTCGCATCTCTCGAAACTTATTGTTATCGCTTTTCCGCGTTACCGATTGATTCTCTCGCTGCGTTTACTTCGTGTTGCAAGAGTAGCTGTCATTGCGGTTGAATTTTGACAGCTGTTAAATTTATATAAATAGTTATTTATACAATTATTGTTGCAATATTTTTAAAAAGTAAAAAATAAAAAGTTAAGGAGCGCACGCAAAACGTGCGTCTATGGTGTCTAGTAATAATAAAATTAACAGTTATTTTTTATTGTTTAAAAAAATTTAAAAAAATTTGTTAAAATATTAACGAAAATAATATAAATTTAAATAGAATAAAAATGTAAACATATAGTTATACTGGACTCACTAAATTTAAAAATACAAATTGATAAGTAATATGAATCATCGCGGGGATCATGCGCAAATAAAATTATATGTTTAATATAACATATCAATTTTTGATTTTGCTTTAGAAATCAAATTAACGCATAAATGACACCATACGTGTTTTGACTTACTTTTACTTGTTTTCTAACTGTCTGACCGTTAATGTTGTTCTTTTACTTTGACTTTTAAGTCTTTTAAGACTTAAGCGAGTTGCGCGCGCTATTTAACATTTTATTTTTTACTTTTTAAATAAATTGCATCCATAATTGTATAGATAACTATTTATACAAATTTGATAGCTGTCAAAATTCAATCGCAATGATAGTTACTTTCGGAACACGAAATAAGCGAGAAAATCGATCAGCATCGTTGAAAACTATCAACAATAAAATCACGACATTTACAGGCTTTTTAAAGAGAGGATCATCTTTAATTTTTTGTTAAAATTTTATTCAGTTATTTATTATTGATGTATTTATTCTTTCATTAATTCTTATTAATTTTACTTTTTGACTTTGGCAACTGTTGTTTGTTCTTGTGAAAAGGTTAGGCGTAACTATGGCACCAATTGGATTTCTATTCAGTGCTAACTTGGATGGGTGAATTGAAATTGTTGCCTTTGCACAATGTGATTTGAACTCATATCATGGAACGTTGCTGGTTCGTACTCCGTTCTTGTTCAACAAATTCATTCGTATTACAATGTCAAATCAAGTTTATAGCTGCTGTCCGATAATTTATTTATATCAATATATCGCTGAAAACGACTTTAAAGTTGAAATGCATACAGTGTCATTTTTTATACGTTAAACGTTAATTTGATATCTAAAAAAGAATTAAAATTTGGTATATTATATTGAATATATAATTTCATTTGCACATTTGATTCCCGCGCTGATTCACATTATCCTTGTACTTATCAATTTATATAAAATAAAAACTTTAACAAAAAAGAGTATAAATTTAAAGAATAAATATCTGTTAGTACGGATTTATTTTTAACATGGCGTGATTTTTTAGTATGGTCTCACGTGAACCATGAAGCTTACTGTCGCTTTTGCCTATTATGAAAACTTAATGTATTTTCCCTATTGCTTTTTGACGCGCAAACTACGCAAACAGCTTTCCCCTAACACAAATTAATGTATACCCGTGCGTGGCGAATAATTTAATATATCAGTTCTCTAACAACAGGGCAGCGAACTTATTCAATTTTAATTAGATTTTATCTCTCCTTTCGTATTTAGGTGTTTTTTTTATCGAAAGTTAAGTTTTGTCGATATACGTAAGTTAGCGAGCGCCAACGCTACCGTTATCGTTTCTGCTGCCGATGTGTAATTACGCGCTCCTTGTTTGACGGCTTAATTGGACGCATCTAACGAAACCGCCGTTGCAGAGTTAGCGGATTTACATAGGACGTTACACGTCCCGTAATTTACACATTTAAAGAATATTTTATTAATTACGTGTGCCGATCATTAACGACGCGTGCTCACCAGGCGAATGCGCTTCATTTTTTTTCCAGGGAACTCAAATGCAGGAAGTAAGACAGGACGGCCAAGCGAGGAACTATCAGTCACAGGACGCCTACTCGTAATTACTTTATACTTCATGTTCACGCGAATTACGATCCTTCTGTAAAGATATGAGAAAGAGAGGGGGGGGGGGGCATATGTTTGATATGATATCTCAGATATTAATTTTTTTTAAGTTTATCTCTCGCGTTTACTTTGTCAGTATAATCGATATTAAGTAAAATAAAGTGAATTGCTTCTCGATTAATAACGACAATACTAATGAGTAACACTATTCTCAGCGCGTATCATAATAACGCGATATTACTCTCGAGAGATTTAACTTCTTATTGTGCTGTATTCAGATCTAGCGGAGCGGTACCGAGGACGACGAAGATTGACGAGGAAAAGACAAAATCACTCTCCAGGACTTATCACACGATTAAGGACATGATCTCGAGCCGTTTCGGACCAAGTCGCAAGGACGTCGAGCCGGAACCGGAAGCCAGTCTGAACAACGTTACGGAGGAGTTGCGAAAGTCGAGCAGGAGCATCGACGATGA
Source organism: Monomorium pharaonis (assembly GCF_013373865.1). Taxonomy (NCBI): domain Eukaryota; kingdom Metazoa; phylum Arthropoda; class Insecta; order Hymenoptera; family Formicidae; genus Monomorium; species Monomorium pharaonis. Next base: position 8,573,936 of record NC_050468.1, on the reverse strand, counting down.
CGAGGCCAGGAAGAAGGAAGGGATTTACGGAAAACCCCGCACGCAGGAGCCGTCGGTTAATGTGCAACAATATTCGAAGAATGCTTACGGTAAGTTAAACGCGACCGAGCTAGATGCTGGTGAATGCAATTAGGTGCGCTAAGACGCGATGCTCAGCGAGGTGCCGTTAATTAGCTCATAAATGTTGATGAATTAATTTGAAGAAAAGAGCCTGTTAAGCGGAACACTAAATGGCGTAGTTGCATGTTTTATAAATATGAAGCGGCGTGTGCAAGCGTGCATATCCCGCATGCATAGCAATAGTCTCCTTTCTGCTTCTTAAAGATGTATAAACTTTATATTTATAAAAAATTAATGGCTGACATTAGATTGTTTTGAAAAGTATTTTCTATTGCTTATTGATGAACTTGATATGGAATACAAAATAGTATTAATTAACTGTCATGTAACCGAGAGCTGAAATAATTGCAATAAATTCGTAAAAATGTCAAACTGTATTAAATATTGTTATTTATAACAGTTGATGTAATTTAAAAAATACTAAAATAAACTGCAAATTTTATTCATGATTTATAAATGCAGACGATATCCAACATGACATTATCTGGCGCAGCTGATAATATATGTAAACTTATTGGATTATATATCTCTGATTTTTATTTAATGAGCGAACTCACTCGTCGTTTACTCACAACTTGTCACTTGCAACATGCACGCGATGCGAAACTTTCTTCTTTTTTGCGCGTCGTGTTATTCGCACTCGCTTGTTGTGCAAACCTGTAAATTCACGGCGTACGACGAGAATCTCACACGCGCAATATCGTCATTATTTCGCGATCTACTATACGCTTTAATACATAAGTAACATTTCTACCTGTAATTGTTCATTCAAATCGAGATTAACGCTTGATAGACGAATGTCAAATTTCTATGTGAATAATTCAACTCTTTTCAACTATCGAATAAAATCGGGTAAACTCGGGTATGATAGCCATAGTTTTTTTATAATGCAAAAAACATACTTTTGTGAACAAAAAACATATTTATCCAAAAAAGTCATAGGCCATCCTATCCAAACTGTGGGAGAAAGATAGTTATAGTATTTATTTAAAAAATAAAAAAGGAAGTAAAAGATATAATTGCACATTACAATTTACATACCTTCGTTGTGTGTCTAATGTTAATTGTGATAACTCAACTGTAATTTATTCAACAGTGTGGCAATTTTTAATGAATACATGAAAAACTTTGCAGGCAGTCTATAGTAAAAATAAGATCCACAATATTTATTTTGAATAGTATATGCACATAAACTGTTAAAGTAAATATTGATTATCTTTGAAAATAATTATAAAAACACATTATTTAACAATTATTGGAAAAATTATAGCTGTTGGTCATCTTATTCATATGCCCATTATATCCTAATTTATCCTACAAAAATAATTTCATAGTATTTTATAAGAAAAAAAGGAAACAAATACATTGATAAGATAAAAAGTTATGTTTGTCAAATTGTCAAATATTTAAAAAATATGTAGATGTATGTTGAAGAAGATTGGTGAAATCGATATTTCACATAGCTCTTTTGACTATTTGTTTTTATGAAAAGTTTTTAATATCTTTTAATGTCTCAAATTTTGTAGACTATATTTCGTTTAGACTGTATTCTTATACCTGTTAATGTTTAAGTTTATAATATGTAATTTCTATGCCCTTTTAATGTTTTAACTCTTTTAATTTCTATGACTGTAATAATGATTTGTTCACGAAACGTGTATTTCAATGTATGCAGTTGGCACATAAATGGCGGAGAAACTTTCCTTTTAATTAACTTTAGTAGTGCACATTGCATATTCATACATTTTAGCATTTCTGATGACGTTTAGAACAAGCATGTACGTTTATGATGCAATGTTCTTCAGTGGGTATAGAAGTACGTACTTCAGAAGTCGATTTACGTCTTTACATGATACATTTTTGATACGTAATTTCAACCAGAAATATAATAAGATATATGTATAAAGAGATTAATAGAAAGGTAATATACTTAAAGAAAAGATATGGATTTTCTTTTACTGTATCCTACAAGTATATGATCTGTGTTGGAATTAATCTTTCTTGTGTAACAAGTAGAAATAATATAAAATATTTTCTTTTTTATTGTTCAGGTCAGTATGGACACTCGTATGGCTATCAAAGCAACCAACAAAATGTGCCTTTACCAGGCCAACTGCAACCGACGGCGACCATTCAGCCGAATTTGCCAGGGCAGAGTGCTCAGCTACATGTGACCCACCACACACCGCCAGGAGGAATTCAAACAGTTCATCAAACTCAAGTTCCTGCTTTCGGCCAAACCGCGACAGGTGCGCAGCAGGTGCAAAATGTTACGAGGGAGTACATGGTTCAGCCACCGGGCGGTATGACCGGACAACAAATACATCAGGGAATCCATCAGAATCCCACGCAGGCACAGGTACAGCTCATAGTATGAGAAATGCTCGACATAAACTGTCGATATCTAACTTCGACAGAAATCACTGTTGGATAAATTACGCAAAAATTTGACGTTAGCAATTCTCGCGTTTATGCCTTTTAAAGATCCTTCAAAATCAGACTGATCAATTTATCAATTTGGTTTCCGAAAGCTTTACATTTTATGAAGAAGTGCGTAACAATGTAAAGAAGCTTTTGAAATTATATAAATACAATAAGTTAGAAAGATATAGATTTCTTTTTTATTTTGTTTTTTAATGAATATAAAATTAATATAATGATACCATAAAATAAAATATTATATTTATTAATTTCAATTTGTTGGCTTATCGAAAACATTTTAACAATGTTTTCTTTTTTATGATGTAACTCTCTTCTTCAAAATTGCAATATTATTTGCGAGATATTTTTTTCTTATATATTTAAGTAAAATAAAATAAGAAATAGTTCTCTTTTCTTTTTCGTTCTCTTAAAGTTTTAGAAAATTAAAATTTATTTTACTTAAACTTTTTTTTAAAGATAAATTCAAAATTGTGTTTTTTGATAAAGAAAGATAGATGTATTATATGTTTAAATAAAATATTACATATTTCGCGGTGTTGGTGCATAATATCGGGATTCTTACGAGGGTGCGGATATTCATTGCGTGCAGGAAACGAAGACTCACCGGCGAATAAAAAAATAAGTGTCTCATAACTTGTCACCTGTCTCTTTATAGTATCTTCTTCATATAAATCTGAATAAAGTAACGTCATCCAACCAATCATGTCTCATACAAAAGCGACTAAGCGACTGCATACTGAACATTAAACAGCATAATGTGATATATTCGAATGATAACATGATATTGCGTAGCGTGACGCGGCTCGCAGGAATGTTCCATCTGTAATGTAAATGATTGATACTTGCCTAGCTGCGCGCCAACATTTTAGTTAGTTAAATAACGGTTCGGTTAATGATAGTGAACGTGTGTAACACGGTGCTACGGAGCGTCAAATCACCAGCGAACAGTGCGCAGTATATTATTCGTAATGATGCGTCTCAACAACTTTCTATGCTGTTGCGTACGCGCGCGATGGGAAAGCTTCGTAAAGAAGTCTGTAAAATTTACATAACCACGTTGAAAATTGTACGGGATTACTCTTTTTAATAACGCGATCCATGCAATGACGATGCTCGTTGTCGGTGCACTATCGTCGTGTGGTTAGATTAAGAAACAGGAAAAGTGCAAAAGAGAATTTCAACATGAAAAATAACCATGTATAAAATTCACAATTTTTCTCGTATATAAAAATGTTATTTACGATAATTATTAAAATAATTGTTAAAATTATGTATATACAACAATAATTAATTTTAAAAGAATATTTGTTTAAGCATTATCAATTAGCTACGAAAAGGAGACAAATTATTTATTTAATATTAACGTATTATTGATATCCTGTTTGAACAATTTAGTAATAGGAATAATGTACTATAAGTTACCAATATTTCTGATTTAATATAAAAGAAAGAAGACCGTTATTGAATTCTGAGAAGATTTATGTTGTGTCGATACGTCGATATGTCGATGTCTAAAGGAGATCTAATTAAAGCAAAAGTCTGACTGAAATAGATTTCTAATACTTTAGCAGTCGTACAAAAAGCAGATAGGTATTCTCGAACTTAACGGTAGCTTATTGTTAACGAGCCGGTTGATTGGTTTAGGGGCAAGGCACGCAAATACAAAAACCGCACGGTCTGTCCGTCCAACAGCATCAAGTGGGCAATGCGATGCCGCCGACGAGTCTAAGCTTCCAGAGCACTCAGCAGTTGCTTCATCAGAATCAGAACCATCATCAGAGTCCGCGGTTCGCGCAGCAGCACGCCCAGAACATGCATCAGCGTCAACAATTGATCCAGCAGATGCAGCAGCAGCAAATGGCCGGTCAGCAGGGCTCGCAGACCGCAAATGCACGAAACATGCCGCAGTCGTATTTCCCCAACAGTGTATCTTATCAGCAGTATCAGCAGGCGCGACAGGCCATGTCGAGGTCACAAATCGATCTTCCGAGCACGTCAAGACAAACTCAGGAGCTCCGGGTATCGGGTCAAGAGGGGATCTACTATCATTACGCTCAGGGAAGACCTCGTTACGGCGTTCCTCAAGTGTACATGAAGACTGAAAGCAATCAGGAAACAGAGTTTCAGAGGCAAAACTCCGCGAAAGGTATCGAAAAGGCAGCATCGCAGCCGCAGCTTTGCTACGAAGACGAGCGCAACGCTGAGATTTCGAAGAATCCCGCAGAGAATATGAAGAACTTAACAATAGATCCGTTGGATAAGGAGAGGTAAGAAAATTGAATTGTCGTAATTATAAGATTTCAATGGATTTAATTACTAATAATACAATTAATAATATAACTTTTTACATAGCATATGTAAAAGAAAATTAAAGTAAGATGAAATAATAAGACACGTAACACATATTTTTTTTTAAGGCTTGGGTCTTATTTGTACTCTGCATTTAGATATGAGATCACGGTGGAAGATCGAAGTCAATGTGAACTCGGTAGAAACGGATTACAAAGAAACGAGGAATATCGTCCGGAAACTAGCTTTGGCATTCGAAGAGACGAGACGCGGACCTCAAAGAGGGAACAGGAGCAGGGGTCGTCAGGGCAAGAGGGAGGTCAGGATTTGGCAGAGGTAAACTCCGTGCAGAAGAGGATCGAAGAGTTGCAGAAAAGAGCGGAGCAGGAAGGCCATTTCAACTCCAAGCCACCAAAGGACGACGCGGACGGCTTAAGGGTCGGCCTGGCCACAAAAATGATCGGCGAGACTTCAAAAAGACTCGATGGTGGAAATGGTGGACAATATACTAGCGGAAAGGAGCCCGCCGTTGTGAAATCAGATAGGAAAGACGATCTGGAGCAGGGTATCGGCCGACTGAAGATCCAAAATCAAGGCTCAGGCTCGGATTACGACAAGGCTGGCCAAAGTTCTTCGAATGTCGATTCCGGAAGGGGCTCCGCAGTCTATTCGAGCGGAAGACGTCCGCCGCCCGATGATCAAACTTTGGCGCAAGGTAAACACGACTTTCCGATTTTACCTTGAACTTTTTATCTGTAGTTGTCTTATACTACAAATACATGCTTTTGAACAAGTTTTTGTAGCGTCAGCTGTTCCCTATAAAATAGCAAATCGATTTTTATATATTTAGTCTTAGATTTTTTTCTTAATATAGTAAGAATAAAAGTCATAATAAAAAAAATTTGATGTTATTTTAATTTTGTTAAAAAAATTAGTTACCAATTGACAAATAATGATTTTTTTTTTTTGCAAAATATCCTTTAATTTTTCTTATTTGTTGAGAAATTTATTAATATTTGTTTATTGTTTAGAGTTAAAAAAATGTCAATTAAAAAAGTAATTACATGGTTTACAGAAAATAAAAAAATTATTATAATATACTATTTTCTTATTATTATTATATACTATTATTATATAATATTTTATTAAAGAGATGTGAAAATAATGTGTGTTATTGTATTTAAAAAAAAAATTTATAATAAATTACTTTGCTCATTTATTTAATATTATAAAGATATGATGATAAATTATTTACATTAATAACGTTGGAAAAAAAAGATAATATTTATGTTTGTTGGATTTTTTATCTTTTTAATATTCGAACGATTATTTAGTCTTTTTTCTTTTTCTTTTGAAAAGTTTGTAAGTATCGATTACTCTGTCAGAGTTTACGATTTCTATCTCCCTGTTTCTCTTTCATAGTACAAGATTCTGAATGGGTGGACATAGTGGAGTCGGAGTTGAGAAGTATTTTGGAGCCTAGGGACGTTCCCGCGATGGCACACTCGACTCTGTCCGAAAGTGTATCTTCAGTAACACCGCCTCTGCCACCACTGTCACCCCATGACAGCCCACGTACGCCGAGAAATCGATACTCAACGAGGTAACCCAACTTCAAACAGGTTCCTCTTCTTCATGCAACCGGTGTTACTTCCGGTCACTGCCTCGAGTCACTTCCGATTCTGTTGCCTTCCTCGCGTATCGAAATTCCAATATCGATGTCTGGTCGAAAAGTGGCCTTTGCGATGTTAAAAATAAACGCCTTTCTCCGTTGCAACTTTTAAATTGTTAGTCATACGATATTCTGATGCATCAATCTTTAATTATTTCATCATTCTTAAAAAAATACTCTTGTGTATTGTTAATAAATTACTTTTATAAAACAATTTTTGGTTGCAAAATGAATTTAAGATCAATGTTTCTATTTCTACTCATTTAAGACAAATGATATGAAAAAAGAGAAGTTTAAATTATTTTTTTATTATAATGGACAAAAAATTGATTATTTATCATGTTATGAATTATCTACATATTAAATATAAAAATATTATTTTAAAGACCTTTGTTATGAAATAATTATTAATTAAACGCAGTGCGTTATATAAAATGTATGTATTTCTCTACTCCGCAGAAATTACAATGCTCTTACAGTATTAATGAAAATGTCTTCGATTTAGTTTACCATATGGATCAAAACCAAATTACAGCGATTATGGCAAGGCTATGGAAAAGAGAGGTTTCTCAAGCGGCACAAAACATCGTGGCGCTTCGACTTCCAAAAAGGAAGCTGCGAAAAAGTTTTCTCATCGTGAGTATTTTTTTATATATATACATAATATCATTTTTTAAATATAACAAATTTTTATTTTAAATTTTATTATCTCCCTATTAGAAATAATGAAATAATGCTTTGACATTTGTAACTTTCACATAGATGAAAATGATAATTATACAGAAATTATAATTAATTATTGTGAATATTGAATTTTTTATAATTAATTTTTACAATTTTAAAATAATTAATAGTTAACTTTATTAAGTATCAATTTCTTTAATTTAATAGTTTTGCATTAACACATTTTTAGTTTTCGGAGTAGAAGCTGCTGATTTAACGTCTACCACTACAGGACTTGATTTAGATTCCATGTTAGATAGAAGTGATTCCGATCTCAGTACTACCGATGCAAGGACAATTAGAAAACAATTGGAAGGCTTAGAAAATATGTACAGCGAAGTAAGCACAATATTATTTATTATTTATTTTTAAACAATAACATTTTACACATACACACTATATATATATTTAAGAATATAAAAATATTAATTTAAAAAGTAATATTTAAGTTTTTAAAAATATTATTTTTTTTTGTAGAAAGTACGTTATGCAAAAATATCTACTTTTTTATTGTTATTCTCTCTTTTCTTCCGAGAAAATAAGGTAGTACATACAAAATAAAAAAATGCATTTCTTTCTGCATTTTTTGAAATTAAAAATACAATCCTAAATTTGTCTAAAAAAATAAAGTAATAAAAAATTTTCTTTCTTACTTTATTTATTAATTGAACTACAAAAATTGAACTACTGATGAGATCCTACGCACTTAACATTTATCTTACATGCAAATTAAAAAATAATAGACATCGTTTTTTCTAACCGTGGAGAAATAGCAATATATGCTAAAGGTAACGGGGACGTTGTACGCTAAAAAGTACTCAGGGTGGCACTAGCGTAATTGAATTTATTTCAATTTGCATGCGAAAAATTGTCGCAGGTACTTAAATTACTTGGCGGGAGTGTAAAAAAGAGGCGGAAGGCAAGAGGACTCACTAGTTATGGTTCGGTTTCATCATTACCGACATCCTCTGTATCATCGAGGCCTGTGACAAGGCATCATGACAAACGTAGATCTCACGTGATTGATGATAGGATGAAGAAAGCCAAAGACATTAAGGTGAGTGAAATACATTTATATAATATATTGTACACATATCTAATCTTTAACATTTAATTTAATAATTTAATAAGTTTTATTAAAATTTACTTTTTTACATAATGCGCTACTCGAACATTCGCTTGAGAGATTCCAAATTTGAAATGTACTATTTTTGTCAATGTTGTTATGTCTTGTATTATGATTAAAGAAAATTATTAACCTTTAAAATAGTAATTTTGATAGAATCAGTGAAATGCATTAATTTTTCTATATGATCTTCTATTCAAACTTGCAGAGAAATTTAAAATTTAAATCGCACAATTTTTGTTTAAATATCGTTAAATATTTTCTAACAAAAAAGAATATAGTCTTCATAAAATAGTTTTTATTATAAATTCACTATAAACTTATATTTTTATTGTTTAGAGCATCAATAAGCGTTTTCAGCGATTGGAATCGCATGTAGTGACATTGGCAAGATCAGTGGCTCATTTGAGTTCGGAGATGAGAACCCAGCATCTGATGATTCAGGTGAGCAAACCTGTTAACAACAGTTACGATACGAAAAAAAAAACTCGAATTTCCAAGATTCTACTACTATCAGGTTTTCGCAGGAAATGGAGAGCATAAAGTGCGAGATTGCGACTCTCAGAACACAAACGAACATGGCGATGGTGAGGTCGCAGTCACAGCCCCTGATCAAGGATTCGGAACTGCCGGCGCTCTCGAATCCTTCGAGAGTGAAGAAACTGACCAAGTTCTTCGGCACGGAGCCACCTCTCATCAGACTGTTCCTGAGGGAACTTGGGTATGAGGTATGTGCTGTTGCTGTTTGTTACGCCATGCGTGGTTTTATGGAAATAAACAACGAACAGATTCCTTCATCAATCTGAAAGCAATTCTTCTCACACAGAAATATCGACGTATTTTTTTGAATTATAAATGTTTTAGTTAAAAGCACTTCGAACACTATCCTTTGATCGAAACTTCTATCTTTAATACGATAATTAAAATTCTAGAAATACGCGGCCGCTTTTGAGAAAGAGAAAGTCGGGATGGTGGAGTTGCCTTATCTGAGCGAGGAGAGACTTCAAAAGATGGGGGTTCCCCTGGGCCCGAGGCTAAGGATCCTACAGGAAGCAAGGATCTCGGTGTGCAAGGATCCGATTTACGTAGTATAAGTTCTTTAGACAGCGCGCAGAAACGTTTCGCGACGCAGCAAAGAGACTTTGCGAAAAAAAATGCAGACAAAGAGGAAAATGAAGAGCGAAGATCTAGCGGGGAATATTCGTTTTTGTGCCGTCGACCGATGGACGCGTTAGGACGTTCCTCGAGGCGTTTCTCGTAAACGAATTCTCGAGCTTGAAAACGGTCCGTTTGAGCGACGGCTCTTTTCCCCCGTTTCAATCGATAGCTGTCTGAAAGCCACGTTTGCTGAAATTGTTTTGGGTCTTTGGGGTGACAGATTTGTTTTCTCGCGAGCATTTGTTTCATCGCTACACATTACTAGGAGAAAATGAGATCTAGTAATATGTAGTCAATTCATAAAGCGATGAATTAAGCAATTTAAAAACATTTTTGTCCAGTTATAAATTAAACATTTGAAGAATTAATTTAAATGCATATTTGTATATTCAAATAAATAAACACTAGATATAAAAAACTATAAGCGCAAAAAATTAAAATATTTAAAAGAATATTTTTTTAAATAACGCATAGTTTAGTGTTATATCATAAATGTCATTTCTAAACTTTTATAATTGATAATAATTTTTGTGCATAACGTACATATTTTTTTTAACAAATTTTCTAAAAATGCGCTATTGATTACTTCCACTAATTTCGAGCATATTTGTTTCGGATACGTTGTTTCGGATAATATGACCCAGATATCGTAATCATTCCTGGAATATTTCGCATTTCCTCATTATCGCAAATCGATAATGCGTTTCTTCGAATATTGCGAAATAATTGGTTATGATGGGAGTTATGCTTGAGATTAAAATAGATACTTAAAAAAGCATTGACATTATGAACTTTAAGTTATAAACTTAATGTTTATAAATTGTTCTGTTGCAATGTCAAAAATATATTAATGAGCAAGAAGAAATAAAAAAGCTCAATTATATAATATATAATTTATAAATAAAGTAAATTGGAAAGTCAACAATTTACTGACGGGACCAATCAAAATGTAAATACGTTAAACTACTGATACTATCAGTAGTGCTAGGAAACCGAGCTATCGTTCTTATGTTACACAAGAAGAGGAGAGTAGAAATGTAAAGACGATCCGCAAGGATCTTGACCTCCCCCCCTCTCTCTCTCTCTCTCTCTCTCTCTCTCTCTCTCTCTCTCTCTCATATTGTTCGTTAAATAATGAGATTACTATGTAGATTTAGTTTATACGTGCGGGTTGAAAGCCGATGTTATGGCTCTACCATGTGCGGTTATAAAATTTGTGGCGCTTATAAAATCAACGATTAAACTCGAGAATAGCCGCGTACATTGGGAACAACGAATCTCACACAAGTATGTTTGCCAAAGAGACGTGCGGACATCGTCCAAGTGGTATGGCCGAGATTTTTTTACTATACATATTTCAATATATTTTACAAATATTTTTTCGAATATTAATTATTGCATTAAAAAAAAAATCAACTTAATTCTGTGGAAAGTAACATTACTTCCGTCAACTTTGGAATATCGCATGTAAGTAAAAGTAATTTGTAAAACATAAAAAGTGAGAAATCCGAAAATTTTTGTATTTTTATTACTGGATGTTTCGCAGATTATTTTAATAATCCTATTTTTTCTTGAGATAGATGTAGATAATTTATACGGAACAATTATATATATATATATAAAACACAAATTTTTTTTCGACATGTTATTGCTCGCTCTATATTTTTGCTATTTGAAATTTCGGTTGCATGGCAGCATGCGGCGCGTTATATCGATACCAAAGAATCGATACCTGTTCCCTTGTCGCGACGACGACAACGACAACGATAATCGCTACTTGTGATTGCGGGTCACAGGAACGAGAAGACACGCCACTTTGATACTTGAATAAAAAAACTCTGTACTCTCATTTGAGAATACTATAGATGTACACGTAGATTTGTTATTAAGCAATAATGTATGTGTTATTAATGCATTGTTTATAAAATTATATGATTATATATAATACAACTGTACTTCCAGCAAAATTTGCTCTGATTAATATATTAAGAATGGTAAACAAATTAAGTTTAGCTGGTGCTACGTGTGTTTCTATTTTTAATTCTTCCTCTCTGATGACATTAAGTATTGTACAAATAATTTATAGTTAGTTTTTTAAAAATGTTTCTACTATTATTATTTTTATTATTAATATTATTTTGACTTGGATATTTGTATTATTACTAACGTAATAATAATAATTATTATACCATATGTTTTTTTGTTAAATTTTCTATTTAATAAATGATATTATTGCAGGGAAGTAAAACTCTTTTAGGATTTACTTAATGCCGATAAAATTTCAGTGGGTGTGTGATGTTAAGCAGCTTTCAAAGCCGCTTTAATAATATAACAACTGGAAATATCAGAGTTAATAGGACGTTTGCACAGCATTGCTGCTTCACTTCACTAGAATCGATGCTTGTTAGCAGAAACATTAATAGTTTCCAAATTACAATTAAAAATCAAGATTTAATGTTTGTATATGTATACAATAAATATATATATATGTGTGTGTATATATTATATATATTGTATATATATTTTATATATTGCAACTATTACAATTCTTTGTCAGTGTAACAAATTTTTTGTGCCGGAGTTGATTAATGAAAATTCGTGTGGTTCACACGACATGTTTTCTGAACTTTTTGCCGCGGTCGGCAAAAGTTCACGCGTGAGTCAACCGCCTTCAATTGAATAATTGCGCATTAACTGTTACAACGTGTGCCGTACGAGTCAGGCCAAGTGATCTGTTATTATGGCCCCTGACCTCGGGCCGCGTCGCGCCATGCCATGTTAGTAATGAGCGTTTCGAACAATAATTATTTTGCTAATAGTTATTCTTGATCGATTGTAATAAGAATCGGAAGTCCCCCCTTCGCACAACAAGGTTTTTAATTATCAACAACTACACGCGCGTTTGATGACAATTACAATCATCGCGGTAATTTCTGATGGCGGAATTGTCTTGAGTGGAATCTACGAAAATAGGTATGACAATGCCGTTTTATTGAAATTTTTAAAAATGTGTTGCGTAACATTCTTATGCTAATTGGTGAGATTTTATTTTTACTTCATTATGAGTAGTATATTATATAATTTAATATTGATTTTTATATTGGTATTTTGTTTGAATTAATTCTTTTCAATAATTAATTTAAGAAATATATATATAAAGCAAATTACATAAATATTTGTCACACTAATTTTAATTAAGGCAACTTGGACTTGAAAGAGTTAAACAATATTTTAATCAGCTAGAAATGGGTATTTAAAAAAATTATCAATACATTTAATTATTTAATTATATGTTAATGCAGTACATAGATACTAATATCAATAATAATACGTTAAGAAAGTTATTAATTTAAAATTTTCTTTAACTGCGAAAATATCCAGAAAAACAGAACTTCAGTGACTTTTAAAATTTTGAATTTAATCAATACTGCAATATTTATTTTGTAATCAAATAATAAGGAAAATTACAAAATCACTCTCACGTCTTGGCGCCGCTAATCTAATCTGGTACGGCTGGTCGCTCAGCTGTGCTTATGTATGTACATACATACCCTAGTCCGATCCTGTACAAGCCACGAATATAATTATCGCAGGCGCCGCTTGTGGATGTAACGGTATGAAGATAAATGAAACCGATACGGTTGATATCCCCTCCCGAACAAATTTATAAACACAAGAAGCGGTTAAAGGGACAATTGTCTATTGATTGAACGGATTGAACGCATACAAGAATGATTTGATCGATGAATTTAATTGACGGCCGAATGAAAAATAATGCTACCCATCATGCGTTCGGCACATGAATGACCCATATTTTTTCTTTCCTATTCTTATCAAAGATAAAAAATTAAAGTGATTGAGTTTAAAGCGGTCTAAAGGGACCGCGACTCAGACGAGCTCACATGTCGTCGCTTAGTGCGTATTGTAAATTTCGACAGAATCGTTGGCGAGACCGTCTTCCGGCCACTTTTATCAGGAAATGCACAATTTAACAATTGTGGCCAATTATTTTTCTAGCGGTCTCGTCTTTGATTGGACATCTGAAGCCGCGCCACGTTGTGGGCCTTTGCGTCGCACGGTGTGTGACTGAACGAACGATCGTGCATTGTGTCGAACTCTCACATTATGTCTGCCCAAGGATGCTTTGCATACAGACTAAATTACATGGTCACAATATTAACCCTTCTACTAACTACTCCGTATCTTCTATTCTTGGTGATCGACAGGTGAATAGAAATTAATATCTACATCACCATTTCGTGTCATAATATACACATATAGATATATTTGAATTATAAATATGTCAAAAAATTACAATTAAAATAAAATGAACACATATTTGATAATAAATATTTTATAATTCATGCACACAAATTTTTAGAAAATATAATTTAAAATAAATACTATGATTTGCTTTCTGAATATTTCAAACAGAATGTGTCTGTATTTGAAATGTCATGCTATATACATTTCAAAAATATCTGATTTTTCCTTAAATATTTCTAGCAATTTCTTTTAAAGAGAAAGGTCACTAAAGTATTAATTTTTCGTAATGGTTATAAATATTAAATGGGTTCCTTCAAATCAATCTCACGAAATGATAAAATTAAAACACTTGTGATCAATTTATGTATGAGGTTAAGTAGAATTCACTGATGACATTTCAAAGATGGACATATTTCGCTTGAAACATTCAGGAAGGAAAAATCTTCTGGTTAGTATAAAAGTAGGTTTAACTTTTAAATACATGGGATAAAGATAAAGAAGAAAGTGGCTTAATGGCTTTTATAGATATATAATATGACGGTTATTTGTAATATCTTCGTTATCAAGTGACAAATACTAGTGATTATCTTATACAATCATTTTGTTTAGCAGCCGTTAAACAGTGGCTTTAATGTAATACGCAATATTTATAAGACATTTAAGCATTTCCAAACATTTTCAACTTATCAAGACATATTTTAATATTTAACCATATATACTTCTTCCTTCTTTTCAAAATTGAGTGTATCATACGAATATATGCACGTTCGAGTGTACTTTATGTTATTTAATATTTTCTTTGACTATATGTTTCGAGTTATGCAAAGTTAATCGCATGAAATTTTATTAATGTAGTTTCTTAATTAAATCAAATTTTTAATTTAAAATATTGATTATTAACAAAGTTATTTAATGGTACAAAGTGTAAATAAGAGGCTGTAATATCATCTTTTTCTTTGTTATTCTATTGTTCCTGAGTAGTATTTGTTTATTATACGACTTCGACTGCAAACGATATTATCTCGTGGAGATATTTGTTTTGCGATTAATTTATATAAATTAATTAAATTTTATAATAGATAATTATATAGTATATTACAAGAATTAAAATTTTTTCTTTTTTAACAATTTTTATATCAACAAATAATGTATTAGATATGCAAATTAATTCTCAGCCTTTTTATATTAAATTAAACATTTATTTATAAAATGTTAATACACAGTTGAATCGGGAAAGTAATCTCCAACAGTATCTACAAATTTTTGCTATCTCTGAGGCAAGTTACAGATTTCTTCTAAAAAAAGGCTGTTTTGTTTAAAAAAATAATGAAGAGGTTATAATTTTTAGACCGAGAATTAATTTGCACGTCTAATATTATAATGTATTATTTATTATTGATAAAAATTAATTCTATGTCACGTATGTTCTAAATATATGGGATGTATATATATTTAATGATACAGAAAACAATTTTACACATTTTGTGTAATGTTAGATAAATCCAAATTATATATATATATATATTTTTTAACTACTTAAAAGAATTAAAACACCTTAAACAAAATCAATTTTTAATACTTCTACAAAACTAAACTGTTGAGAATTATTGATTGAGTCTAACAATATATTTTTATAATACTGTAATTATTCTGTAATAATATATACTGTAATAATATATACTTCAATTATTATCTGATAAATATTTTTTGTTTTTGACATAATATAAAGGAAGGTATACAATGAAAGACAATATTATTAACATGATTGTATCGTTTGTTTTATTAAATTATTGATTGGTGAATTTTATAATCATTGAGAAGAATGATACGTTGAAAATTTAAGAACAATTTTATTTTAGGAACATATTCATTTTACTAATTTAATTGGGAACATGAAACAGCACTCTTGTTCTTGTTCATTCCACAACTTCCACTTGAGATCATACGTTCGCTGCAATAAAAAAAAAAGTAATCTAAGTGAATTTAAGATCAATTTGTTTTTATATCAGAAATGTTTATGCACTGTAAACTTTTTCCTATTTCTTGAATTATATTTAAGCTTAATGTTTCTGCATTGGTTTCAGACATCTTAATATGTTGTCAAGAAATTTCGAAATAGAAAGTTACAAATATAAAAAGCTTGCTGAGAAGTTTACAAATGCTGTATGTTAAAATGGAAAGCATTACTTACCGCAGGGAATTTCTTAGAGATAGGCAAGAATATTGAATATGTTTGCTTTTGACCAGGTAAAGCTGGACAAACGGTGGATAAGCAGGCATCGAGCGGCATGCCTAAGAATGGCAAATCTACGATTTCAGAAGCCCAGTATGCCCTGCTAGACAACTGTCCACTAAATTCTAAAATAAAATGCACATTTAAACATATTAATAAAGTTGAGAAGCCCTAAAGCAGCTAAATCTTGGTGTTGATTGTAATATGTTTTAAAAATATATTAATTTAATTATCTCAGCTCATATAAACTGCATATAAAATGTATTATTAATGTGTAACAGCTTCAGTTCTAAAATCGATACTGTTTTAAAAAATAAAAGATATCTTTTACTTGTTAAAGAATTAAAATGAAAATATGAACCTCCAAAAATATTTTTTAATTGATTACATATAAATGGGTTTTTAGTTTTATTCTAATTTATTTTATTATGTTTCCTACTGAAATACTAATTTTTTAATAATACGTCTTATTGTGAGATATTTGGATTATTGTAGTCGTATTATACAACAAATAATAAAAAGTAATATCTACTATTTTGAAAATTATTTTGTTTTATATTTTGTTCAAAACATATTACTAAGATTTACAATAATTTCTTACAATTATTATTGTTACATTTTTTGTACCTAAATATTAAACTAAATAAATATAAAATATATAATTGTATACATAAAAATTTGACCATTTTTTCTTATTTTAACATAAAGGTCGAAAATATTTACTGTGTGTTTCTACGATGCATCTTCATTACTAATGTATGTAATATATCAAGTATATATGTTACTTTGAATATACTTACGAGTAGTGTAGTCAAAACTTATGCTTGCATTGCGACCTTTCTTTAAAGTACAAGGCTTTCTTTCTTCAGCTTCCCTGCATGGATCAACACGTACTTCGTGTATGGTGCATTGTGAAGTTTCCTCAGCTATGAAATAATAGATAACAAGATTTTTAGATAGAAAATTTACTTGTATCTAGCCATTTTTTAATTTTCATATCTTATAAAAAAGAAAGATATAGAAAAGGACAGACTGACAGGCAAACAAAGCATTTTAAGATTTTAAGCATTTAAAATAAGAATATGATTTAACAGTATAAGAGACAAGTAAAGCAAAGAGTGTACAAATACTTATAAATAAATTTAAAAAAAAAAGAAAAATTTGAGAGAATTTAAAATCTAACCAAATAAAAAATTATATTAGCTATAATTAGTTTTTTGTTTAGTAGCTCATTTACAACAATTAAGTATAATAAAAAATTCATTAATCCTAGAAGACAAAACTAAATTTGCCTACCTTCAAAGACAAAAGCAGGGTGAAACGTCACTCCAAGGCTGCGGTCCACTTGATGCTACAAATGCTTCGAAGCGTTTGATTGACCAATCGAAACAAAGAATTTTACGAATTGAGCAATCAAAGAATGCTTCGAAACTTTTGTAGCGTCAAGTGGACCATAACCCAAATTTTTCGGATGTCTCAATCCTTTCTATTAACAGTAAATTAAATAGTGCATTTTCTTTGTTTATATACATTATCGTCTTTTTTAAATAAAAACATGATGTTTTTTGTCAGAATATTAAAAAATTTACTTAAAGCAAAAGAAACACGAAAAATGAGTGCAAAAATGAGCGTAATTTGAATTTAGTTTGGGATGATAATACACTCTGCATTTGTTTTCTAGAGTTAAATATCTATTATAAATTTGCTATCTTGCGTTTTTATCTATATTTTTTTTATTTTTTTATTTTTTATACTTATTCATCTTTGTGCATATAGTATAGTTTTCTTCGCTAAAAGAGATTATTCTTTTAGATCTACCATAAAAGTATTTAATCTAATCAATGGAAAGCGTTTATTAAAGTGTTGATTTCTGTTGAACATGACTTATACAATGTTAAGTAAGAAGAAATTTTATTTGCGCAACACTTCTTATGAGTTACTGATATCGTGTTTACTTTTGTGCTAAATTATCATTATACGTCTATGCAGATATTATAAAAGTATCATTTTTCTTCCGTTAAGAAATCATGAAATAAACATGTATGAGCTTTAGCAAAAGAGATAAAAAATAATAGTGTGCAATGACGTAGCACGAGTCATTGACGTTATAATCCCGGCAGATCGATATAAACTATTCGAAACTGTGAAGTTTCTGCTTGGGCGAGCAAGACACGAATATTTTGACCTTTTTCTTGCGAGATACACTACTTAGTTCACTTTTTGCAGATGACTTGGTTATAAATTACATACAGGTCGCGTTGGAAAAACTTTCTCGAATACTCAATAAACATGCATCAAAAATTTATAAAACATAAAATATCCTGTGCAACATATCCCTCCTATGTCAGAGTTTTATCGCTTCACTGATTCAATATTTTTCTGCGAGAGAAACTTTATTCGAAAAGTTTAACTGCTTTTTTTACGAATAGTAAATTGCCTTGACGTTCCTGTTGTCTACAATAATTTTCATTCATATCATTTATTAGAAATATTAACGCATACAAGATAACCTTTGAAATATATAGAAAGTTTTATCAAAATAACATCTGAGCAATTTTTATAATTTTTGGAAAAAATGAAATTTTTCTCGTCAACTTTGACACATTGTGTCATCTTTGTCATATACTTATATACAGTTATATAACCATATGAAGTTTTTGTCTTGAGTTAATAATGAAAAATTCTTTTAAAATCTTTTAGAATATTGAAATAAAAGGAATCTATACACACACGCACACACACACACACACATTCTGTATATTGTACAATTAAACATTTTGTTATATTATTTTAACAGTATTCTGTTTATAAATTAAATTTAAACAAATATTTTATATTATTTGATTAATCAACTTTATCTGAACACATATCAGGTTTAAAATAGAATTTCTGTTGTTATATTCTTTTTGTATATAGATATTGATATAAAAATCCAAACACTTATGAGACTCATTACTCAATATCTTGCGGAAAAGTTTGTAACGGATTGTAAAACGTAATCTTGCTTTAACTTGCAGAAGATTTATGTAATAAGTAAGAAAGAAAGACAAAGAGATGATGCTATTTTAGTCTATTAATCTTTCTTTTGTTTGCATAGAAAGAAGCATTATTGCTTCAATCTCAGAAATCTCTTTCTTTGCTGGCCACAGTTTATGGGTCGTTCATGGTTTAAGATTGCTATGTTCACTCATAACAATGCTCAGCATGTTTTAATGAGAAAAAGTGCATCTAAATAAAAATTTTATGATAAGTTTATTATTATTTAGAATTTTTGTATATTTAAAAAATTCTGTGTATTATCGAAAACATTCATACAAAAATTTTTTTAATCCTTATATTTAACTAAACGAATTGTCCAATTTATTGGGAACATTTAAATATTAACCTTAGAAAACAAATGCGGAGTGCATTATCACCTCAAACGAAATTCAAATTACGTTCATTTCCGCATATTTTTCGTGTTTCTTTTGCTTTAAATAAATTTTTTAATATTTCTCTGACAAAAAAACATCATGTTTATGTACATCGTTATTTTCTTCATAAAACGAAGAAAATGCATTACTTAATTATTTACTTAATTTACAGCTGGTAGAAAAGATTGAGACATTCCAAAGTTTGGGGTGACATTTTGCCCTACTTTTGTCTTTGAAGGCAAATTCAGTTTTGTTTTCTAGGGTTAATCATCTAAAATCTAAAAACAATAATATGTTTAATATTGTTTGCTTATTAATCTATATTAAAAAAATATAAATTAAATGAGTTAATGTAGACAATAAATTTTTAGTTTATATATTCAAACTTTTATTTAGCAAGAATTAATATTTCAATAATTACCAAAAAATATTGCATTTGAAAGAGACCGTCCCAATAAAATTTGATCTGATTACACATTTATTGAAATCAGAACATTTCGCGACGGCGTCAGACTTGTAAATAACTTCACCTCTCCAAAATATGCGATAGTTCTATCAAAGGTTAGAAATAAAAATGCGCAAATAAAAGTCACCGAGCCATTTCTATTTTAAATATGTCCGACTTATTTACGCGCGCTGTCGAGACGTCGCAATCACGTTAAACGAGAGTTCGTCGCTCCGGGAGCAATAAAAGCACGCTATTACTCGTATCTACCGAACAACACGATTTAACCCCATTTTTTTTCAACTTCCGCCGATTACGACGCCGAGCACGAGTAAGAGTCATTGACGACATCACGAGCAAGAACGTGCTGTCACTTCCGTCGCTATTACGTAGCTCGTTGGTAGATCTCCGCGTCATTAGCGCCGTTTAATTAAGCAGATCGCGATTGCTAATTAAAATAGAGGAGGATACTTACAGCTGGATGGACACGGTGTTGAATGTACGACTTCTGCGTAGACCGTGGACAAGGCCAGGATCAGGATGGTAGCAGTGGCAAGCGCGATGTTCCGGTTCATCTTCAATGGACGGTGGTTCGTAGCCAAATGAAAGAAGGTCGACGTAAGGGTCGGTTCACACATTAGATAACGGAACGGAGACTACGTGGGAGGGTGGTGGGGCCATAGGTCAATTGAGATAGCGTCTTGATCACGATGGAACTTATGCGCGCGACGCGGTCGCATATCCTTCTCCGTGGAATCGCGTCAGACTAGTCCAGACGGTTCCGAAATAGCCAAACGCTATTTCACGATAACCCTCCGTGTATCCCGGATGTCGAAAATATTTAACAATTTTTGTCACATTTATTTTTTGTTGATAATCGAAATTAACTTAAACTGCGCTAGAAAAAGATGTTTTCTTGCAATAATTTGATTAAGTTTACCGAACACAAAAACTGTTTAGTTAGTATAAACAAATATTTTACATGCATTTTACAGAAGCAATTAAATTTTTTGTTATATGTAATATATTTGTTTGCTATTAAAAAATGCCTAATAAAATAGCTTTTAAAAAGGCACAAAATTTTTTAATTTTATTTCATATAACAAAAATAAAGTTTTTTTCTGCGAAATGTATTTAAATAGACAAATACTTATTTATTTTAATTAAATAGTTTTGGTTCATATCTTAATTATTTGCTGTAACAGCAACAGTATTTTTCATAGTACAATTGACACATTTGTCTGATACGAATTAAGATTATCTCTACACAGCATGGTCTTTTTAGCGTAAATTTATTTAATTTTAAAAATTTTTTTTAAATGTATTAACGTATTACTTAATAACTGTTTTACTTATTACAGTTACTACAAAAGTTATATAGTTATATAAAAAGTTATAAAGACATCTTTTATAATTCTTTTCCAAAAAATAAAAATAAAGTAATGCTCGATTGATGTTAAACATACAGTATGTAAGGTTGAAGAGAAGTTCATGTCTATGTTAATGTTTATTTTAACTCTTACAATTGTTACACACATACATAATAATGTTAAAAAAAATTTTTATAATCCTTGGTTAAAGTATAAAAAATAATTCCAGTTAAACGTATGACTCTTTATATAAATATAATACTGAATATATTAAATTGGCTTTACTAATTAATACTTATTTTAAGTATTAAAACCACTGTTGTTAGTACTTCTAATACTCAAAATAAGCAATAATTACTGGTTAATTTAATACTGATCAGTATTACATTTTTATAAAAGATTTTTATAAAAAGATTAAAAAGAAAGCTGGCTGCATGTTATTTCAATTCAGATTCAGGAGCATTAAAGTGATAAAAATTAACAATATATTAGATACATATTTATAATTTACATCAACAATAAATAAATATCTTGTAAGTAATGTAAAATTAATGGAAAAAAATTTAATAAAAAAAAATATATCGCTGCGGACAGGATTCGAACCTGTGCGGGCAAAGCCCATTGGATTTCGAGTCCAACTCCTTAACCACTCGGACACCGCAGCTGTTGTTATCACGACTATATAAAATTGAAGATATTGAGCAGACGTTATTTAAACACTATTATTAAATTGATTTTCAAAAAACTAAAATAATATTATAATAAAAAAATGTATTTGCTTAGTAATAACACAAAGAAAATCTCAATAACATTTTAAATAAATTAATTTTGACTAAAGATAAGTACACGTACATTGATATAAGATTTAAATTAATTATAAGTAATAAAAAATATTAGTTTTATAATGAAATTTCTGTTATAAAACACACACAAATGTAAATAATATAATATAATAATAAAAAATATTAGTTTATTTTAAAGTAAAAATAAAAAATTTATTGTCAATTACGTAGAAATAATATTATATAATATTTTTTATCTCTTATACATAAGTTGTTTATTTATTTAATGAATCTAAAATTCAATAATATATTCATATACATGTGTGTATACATATATATATACCACTGAAAATCTTCCGAGATAGCGTCATCTGTTGGCCAGCTATTAATAAATGAAAGCATTTTATCTCCTTGAACTCCATCGATAAAGTAATAAATATGACATATGTATGTGTGTGTGTAATGTAATGTATTTTATTGATCTAATACTTATTTGAATATTTATATTTTTAAAATGTGTGTGTTATTATAACAATATATTTGTTTCATTAAAGTAAGAAATTACTCATACAGTACATCTTTTAAAAAGCTTTCTGAAAGAAATCTAGCAGAAGATATCTTTCAGATATCTTTCAGAAAGCTTTCTGAAAAATATGTGTTGTGTGAGTATTGTGTTACAATAGGAAAATTAATATATAATCTTTAGAAATTGTAGCCACTTTTAAAGATACGTTATTAATTTTGTTATCGCTTTTCCGCGATGCTGTTTGGTTTTTAGTTGTTAAGTTTGTGCTCTGTAATTTAATTTACTGTGTCGTCTGTTGCTATCATATTTGACAGTCAGCATTTGACAATTAAATTTTTATAGTTTGTGAGTTTGTGTATTAGATTAAAAAAATATTAAAAGTTAAAGAAAACATTAATTTTCTAGGAAAGTGAGGGAGACACGCGCGCGCGCGCGCATGCACGCCGCACGCACGCACGCACGCACGCACGCACAGACGGGGAGAGACGAGGAGAGACCGGGAGAGACCGAGAGAGATCGGGAGAGACGAGAAGAGACGGGGAGAGACGGGGAGAGATCGGGAGAGACGGGGAGAAACGGGGAGAGATGGGAGAGACCAAAAGAGACCGGGAGAGACCGGGAGAGACCGGGAGAGACAGGGAGAGACGGAAGAGACCGAGAGAGACGGGGAGAGACCGGGAGAGACGGGGAGAGACGGGGAGAGACCGGGAGAGACCGGGAGAGACCGGGAGAGACCGGGAGAGACCGGGAGAGACCGGGAGAGACGGGGAGAGACGGGTAGAGATTGGGAGAGACGGGTAGAGATTGGGTGAGACGGGGAGAGACGGGAGAGACGGGGAGAGATGGGGAGAGACCGGGAGAGACTGGGAGAAACCGGGAGAGACGGGTAGAGAGAGAGAGAGAGAAAGAGAGAGAGAGAGAGAGAGAGAGAGAGAGATTGATTGATTGATTGATTTATTGTAATAATGCCCTAGCAAGCTATGGAGCAAATAAGATATACATTTGATAATTACAATATAACAGAAGATAAACAATGTGAGTGTAATGCTTAACTAAGTTAACAAAATTACCTGAATGAACAACAACATTTGTGAGTAAGTAAATAGTAAGTTGTAGATAGTGATTAGACTAGAAGTAATAATATTATAGTACTGCAATATATACGACACAGACGTTTTCGCAAATCAAACATATTTAGGCTTATCTGAAGACTATAAAAGAGAGAGAGAGAGAGAGAGAGAGAGAGAGAGAGAGAGAGAGAGAAAGAGAGAGAGAGAGAGAGAGAGAGAGATGTAGAAATAGAACACGGTCAATAAAAAAACCAATTAAAAGAATACACATGTATAATACACATAGATAATATACGCATACTTACTAATTTATAAATAACACCATTAATAAGTACGCATAACGATATAGAAAGTGAAATGGATCACTTAACTCATAAATGATAACATTAATGAGCATGTACGAAATTTTAGAGTCCTAAATTATTATTTTTCTAATTATTGGCATAAAAAAACTTTTAAAAATAAGTCTTACACAATAATTTTTTTCTTTTTATAACATATTCTACATATAAAAATACACCAAGTTAAAAAATTACAGAAAAATCGGAGAAAAAAGTATTACTGCATATATTTATCAAAATAATTTTTTTATTTAAAACTAGAACATAACATTGCGTGCCTTAAATTTATTCATTAATTTAGTTTTAATATTATATATCTATATATAAAATTTAATATAAATTAATATAAATTCTTCTTAAAATAATTCTAAATTTTTTATGCAATATTAATTTAAACTTATAAATATATGGATTAAGCTAAATTTTCTCAGGATTCGATTTTTAATCAATTATTTTTTTTTTAACGTAATTTTCTTAGACGTTGCCTTCGCACATTTATATTTCGGCACAAAACACTAAAGAAGTCGTTAGAAATTTTTCATTTTACATATTTATATTTGTGCAGATATTTTAGGATAAAGTGAGTGCTGCCGGGACTTAATTGTTAAAAAATTATATTTTTTCTAATGTCATTTGTCTTAGACATTTTTCTCGCACTTGCACATTTTAATACAAAACCAAAAAACAGTCGTTAAAAATTTGTCTTCCCACTTATACAAGTGCTCATGCGTACTGTAAGATAAAATATTTACAAATATTTACACACATTTAAACGTTAATCACTCATTTAATTAATCTTCTAAGAGTTGGATATTCTCGGTTCTAGATATAGTAACATTTTAAACATTATCTCAGTATATAAAAAAATATTTAAAAGATAAATTTTTAAAATATGTTGTATGCAATCAAAAACTTTAATACTTGCTCATTAATCTTTTATAAATCGAATTTAAGATTATGGACATTTATTTCTATTATAGAGGAAGTTTCGAATGATGATTTGAAACATAATCTCTATGCTTTTGCGAATATGTGATTGTTAATATATGGGCCGTGAGCCGTTTATGCAATAAGCATACGAGATTTATCAATGGCGTAAGTCGGTGAACAATGATGTCCGCAGAGAGCATTTCGAGAATCGGTGCAATCGAACGAATTCCGCGTCGTTCACGCGAGACGATGCAATGCGATTAACGAATAATGGAAAACGCGAATGCTATCTATCGCAACGCGCTGACCCGCTATTTATCTGTGTCATTGTGTCTATTGTATCATATTGAATGCCCTTTATTATTTTAGACATATTACGTTTACAATCGTAAAAAAGTTAAAGAAAAATATATTTATTGTACTATTATTACATAAAAAGTTGTTTGTTTTGAAAATTGATTTTAAAATCGTTGTTCGTATTAGTTTAAAGCTTATAACTCATCTAATTTTCTTATTAATGTTTAGTTCTTAATTTCAAAGTATAATATGCAATTTTAAATTTTAAAAGACAAAAATTTTTGTTGTATCTACAAATTGTTTAATTTATTATAATATGGATATTCTAAGGCGGCAACTTTTACTTTTTTGTCAAGTACATTTACGGTAATGAGATAACTATAATTTACTTTAATAGATTATCTTTGCGATAGGGACGTGATTCACAATGACATAAATTGCGTCAGCAAAATTATGACGCAAGAAGATATAAAATAAAGGCACTCCGATATGGTGGCGTCGACATGATACGAATTTAAAAATCATATCAAAGGATAAAGAATAAAGATCAAAATTCATCGAAAGGATAAAGATAAAAATTCATTGTTCATCTAAAGTTTGTGTATTTCTTTTGTTCAGCATCGATAATATAAACTTCGTGTTATTGACGAGCAGAGTCATTGAAGAAGATATTCTTCGCGCCCTCGCAAAAACACTTCGACGTGCGAAGAATCGAATTACGTAAACGTGTACGTCGCGGCGCAGCGTCTAAACAGAAGAAGAACCCTAAGTTTAAAAAAGAAAAAAGACAAACTTTGCACTTCGTTTGTGTTGCGCGGCACAGTATAATTACCACAGGAAGCAGAAACGACTCGTGAGGTGATTATACGAGAAGCGTAGGCGGATTGATCGGAGGAGCCACTCCGGGGGATAATAATAAAGCGATAGCTCTCTCGGGAATGCAAAATCGACTTGGTGATTTGAATGAGAATGTTGTGCAAAAGTGGCCGGCCACGCGCGACGCCTCTCGCGCCGGCACTTTTACTTTACACGGGGAAGGAAAGCCTCTAAAGGAAGTGGCGATGTTAGGCGAGCGAATGTGTAACCTACATTCGATACGACTGGGTGTTCTCGTTCGGTATTGTGATATACCGGATTCGTTTTCGCCCCTGACAAGATTTTTATTTACGCCTCTTTAATTAAAATATATTCTTTGGTTGAAGACACAACGCGCGCGTTGCTTGTCTGACTTCATATTGTATTCTAATAAGATAGGTGCACCCGAAACAATACAATTAAACTAGAAATGATTAAGTAAACAATATTCCGCAATGTCAATTACTTGACTAATATTTTTATTGAAAATTTGCAGTTTATGTGTTAAATAATATTAATATTTAGGAGGAAATTAAAACTATGGTAAACATAAGTGGTAATTAAAGAAATTGCAGTTTTGTAATGTAAGTTTTATATTTTTATGTTATCATTTTTAATAACAAATAAAAACTACATTGTGTTTTTATTTTGAGATTAATTTGCTCAAATTAAACAGAATTTATGCGTTAAAGCATATGTGCTTTTGTTCTATGTGAAAAATTTCATCCGCACGAGATCTTTCATGGAACATTAATGATAGAACATGATGTGGCTATAATGTATATAATGAGGCAGTAGTCAATGCGTTAGATGAACTATGGAATATGCATATTAATAAGAAACGCAGCATTTCTTATGGTCGCATTTTTTATCACTCTTAATGCAGTCAGACAGTACGCTTCACGAAGAAATCGTGATTTTCGGGTAAGTACGAAACAATAATGAGGTGACATCAATCATTATTGCGTTCATACTGTGTACTCAAAATATAAAAATTTATAATTTAGTTTCTTTTAAGTCTGGCAGCACAATAAATCATAACGGTACAAGCTCGATGAAGATCGATGAAGATCGATGTTAGGTGAGTTACAATTCTAATTTAAGAAATCGAAAAGTTGAAAACACTGAAGAAAATAGAGAAAACGTAAAAGTAACATCTCAACTGAATCTTAAATCTTTGTTTCTGTGATCTTTATATGTGTGTGTTTTGTGCTTTATTTCTTTTTACTTCTAACAATATCTTTTTCGTGAAGAATGTAACAAATGGTAATAACGAATAAAAATTCGTGTCGTGCATTTCCACGAGAATATAAACTGTGTATGTCACGTAGAAATGCGGATGTAGAAGGCTCGTGTCGGAAACCGTGATCGTCGATATTTATGAGAACCGGCGGAGCGTCAGTGAATTATCCGGGAACATTTGTTCGACATATGTTTCTTCCGGATTCGGAGAGAACCGGTTTTCTTCCATAAAGCTCTACAACTTAATTCAAGGTCAATCCAGTAGGGATTCCAATTAAACATTTTATTACGCACAATTACTGTATCCTCCCCTGGATGCTACTCTTGTTCTCATTTATTATTTGTCACTGTTCAATTTTTTATTAATACAAAATTGCTATCTACCATATTGCATAAATTTAGCAGTGATTAAATAACGTAATTAATTTTTTACTTTTAATATAAGAAATAAAAAGAAATTAAAAGTTTATAGAAAAATTATCGTATTAACATGCCGTACATTTTGTAATAAAAAAGATTTAACGTTTTAAAATTTCAGGATCACTATTTTCTCGCAGAAAAATCTAATTTAGATTGAGCTTAATTAGATGAGAACAGTGCTTTTTTAAAATTAATTGTTTGATTTCTTTACAGCAAAATATTTTCAATAAAAATTGTTAAAGTTACTGCGTCTGGGAACACAAATTACAAATTGCAATTTAAATCTATAAATTATTTTTAACCGTTTATTGATTATGATTATAAAGTTGCTTATAACCTTTTTTAATATCGAGACAATAAACTTTAATTAAAGTTTCAAAGTAGAACAATTATTTAAAGATGACACTGTAGCAAGGATTAATATTTGTTCAATCTCGCAGAGTGCACAAAT
The DNA here is from genome assembly GCF_013373865.1 of Monomorium pharaonis. NCBI lineage: Eukaryota > Metazoa > Arthropoda > Insecta > Hymenoptera > Formicidae > Monomorium > Monomorium pharaonis. The sequence goes on along the minus strand of NC_050468.1, from coordinate 8,545,765 downwards.
ATAATTATAACTAAATAAATGTGATTATACTTATTTGTTTAATTGAGATTAAATTGATTTATCTGCAATATTTCGTACTGTCACGGATTTTCTCTTAAACAACATTCGGACCTGCACGTTTGTATCTCTCAGGTGTGGATCAAGTGATGTAATATCTTTCATACAAGCGTTATCTCCTCGCGCTGTTATCAAATCGATTGGAAATTAACGAACGAGAGATAAACAGTGTAAATAACATGACAGATGAAACAGCAGGTTACGCTCCTGGTATCTCGCTGCGTCGTCACACCTGTTGCCCTCGGCAGGATACCAGCGTGATACGCCACTGGCCGTAAACCGCTGGCATGGCTCACCTGTTGGCCTCAGCAGTACTTGCTGGGTTCTCGACCGCGCGGCACCTTTCGCCCGACGTTGCTGACGAAGCGACGGATTCGCCGTTCTCCACGTAGTTTTCACATTCGTAATCCGGCATACTCTTTCTCTCTCGCGCAGGCGCGTCCAAGAGACAAATCTTGTCGGCTTCACCGGTTGGTCCTCGCCGATTGGGGACCGTCACGTCCGGTACACCGGAAGAAGCAGCCGGAAGGAAGGGAACCCTCCGAAGCGGGGCCTTCGCCCTCGACCTGGTGGAACGCGACGCGTCGCATCGGATGAAGAGGAGGGAAGGCAGGCGGAGAAGCTAACCGGTCGGCCGCTTTCCGCGGATTCCTGAACCGCCATCGGCCGCAGTCTCCAGATTGTATGCAAATACCTTACGGAAACATCCTCGTGCGGTTTGCTGCCGGTCAAAAGAGCGCGGTCACCCCCTTCTCGAGAAGGTGAGGAGAAGTCCTCCTCGCGGAGATTTTTCGTCCTCGTATCCAGGTATACATGTGAAATTCGCGTATCTTCATGCATGCGTGATATTACATGAGATTCAATAATCGCGCGAATTTGATGCCGCTCGTGTAACGATCCATTGAGCGAAGCGTTTGAAGGAATCGCTGAAGGAATTCGCCTTTGGCGCACTGTGAAAGTAAATTCGCATAATTGATGTTTTGCAGTCGATTCTACTTTGTGATAAAGAACAATTTGAATTGCGAATTTGAAAATTATTTATCGGGCGATGATGTACACATATAGATAATGTGTTATGAAAACATTCACTTTCTCTTAATGAGATACAAATTTCTTAATGAATTTGTAGTTAATATCTTTTCAGCCAAAATTTGATCGAAACGTATTCTTAGATATATTTTACTTAATGTTTACGTAAGAATTTACTAATATTCTATTTTTTGTTTCTTGATATATTTCGGGATGACTCAAGTCTTTTTTAGTTTATTATTACACGTGGATAATGTATCTGCAGCTGTATATTTTTCTTCAGAGATAAACCTGGTAAACTGAGAAGTGAACTGAGAAGTTTTATTCTCTTGAATAAAAATATAACTGACAACCATAATTGTAATAAAGTAATTTTTAATAATGTTAATATTTTAATCAATTTTAAATTACATTTTTTATTTAAAAATATGTGATTAAAATTAAAGAAAAAGTTACTTTCAAATTAATAGAGATAATATGTAATTGAAAATCTATTAAATGCGACTTCCGATACATATGGTGATCAAAAATCAATATCAGTAATGACATAATTTGCTGGAGGCATCAGAAAATCCAAGTACATTTAATCATATTTATTTAAAGATACAGTGTTTCTTCTACAATTGACGAGAAATCTCAATCTCAAGATTATGACAACATTGTGTACATAGATATATAATTACAGATAATGTGTCGGCAATGCTTTTAACTGAAAAGGTGAATCGTGTTGCTTGATAAAAAGTATTTTAACTTTTTATAAAATTACTTTTTCATTAATTGTTCATTATCAAGGACTAGAGATGTAACTAGATTAGTTTAAATTTTTGAATACATGTTATTATAATATTTTTTAAATTTGTCTTTTAATTGTCAATTTTACTTTTCTTAAGAAAAGTAAAAAGATTTCTTTAAAAATACAAACTATAATTTATCATATTATTTATGTTTAATCAATTAAATATATATTTTAACAAATATTGTATTCATTACATTGAAATTTCATCTTACTATACAATTATTTTAAAATGTATTTATTTACATAAACTAACTGTAAGAAAAGTCATAATAAGGCACAAAATATTATTTTTACACATCACCAATATACGAATTATTGCGCATTTCATGCCGCATTCTTTTCCACGCGAAATCATTTAACAGACTTCAACACGACACGAGATGGAATTTTAATGTTGTTATAAACTGTTGATGCGATAATTCGATAAGATCGAGGAGAAAACTTAGCCGCTCACGCGAGCGTTTCAGAACGCTTTATGAAAAACAATAACCTTCCTTTAACAATTATTCCGCTAATATTCCGATGGACAACATAAAAGTGAACCCTTTTTGCGTAAGGTAAACGCATAAAACGCATGAAGGTTTTCCCTTAAATTATTTACAACTTGACAAGTGTCTCTCAATTGCCACTCTCGAAAGAAGCAGATTTTTATTTAAAAAATGAAGAAACATATAATCATAAAAAAAACCTTTTTTTTTTCAACACAGCTGTGACAAAATTATCTTATTTCTTAACACGTAAGTGCTAAAATAGTTAAAAAGACAAATCCATGCAAGAGGTGTGAGTGCAATAAAGAATTTTCTACTTACGAAAAAAAAAAAACTCATATTAACTTTTAAAACGAGATCAAACATTTTTTTCCCTATTATTTAATCACACACGAAGGAAAAATGTATCACTCTAACTCTCTAACATAGCTCGCAATTCAATCTCAGGAATGTGTTGAGCCAACGACATATTATTCTTTGGCGCTTGTTCAAAGTGGAGCTGATGAAAGGGACGGAAGGGGAGAGGGGGGAAGGGTGTTTTTGCGGCGAAACCACGCGCACGTTTTCGCTTCGTGCGTAACGTATTTGGACGCGCGCGTGAAGAGACCACCGAAGATCTCGAGCACCGCCGCCAATTTACACGACCTGTTCCGACAATGTGAGCGAACGGCGCGCACAACCGGGTTTCTCACGACATTCACCGGCGTAATTTCTCTCGCCATTGTCTAACTCGAGTGAGCCGCGTACAGAGAGTGTGACTCCCATAAGCGAGCGAGCGAGCGCGCGGAGCGGCGACGAAAAAGCGGAGCATAACGGTGCCGGCGGAAAAATTTCGCGCGCTCCTACAGCACGGCGTAAGGAAGTCCTCGATTTTCGTTATCGTCGACGCGCGACGGAAATAGGTATCTCGTCATGATTGCGCGCGACGCAATCGCGGCCGATTATCCGCGCTCCCGCGCGAGATAGCGCGGCGGAGCAAAACTACTAATTATAGCCGACGGTCGTACGAATGACTAGGAAGACATCCTCGTATCGTGTCGCTCGCGCGAATGAGATACTCGAACCCGCGAGTGACAACATGTTTACGATGCTCAAGAGGTTGAAAAGGGAACAATAAAGTCGCGAAATACACGCGCCAGCTATATGTCTTATTGATTATAATTCTAAGCGTATTAGGAGATTTATTCTTTACGTTGCTTCGAACCATCAGCATTTATGTTTGAAAAATACCAACGTTAATAATAACTCGAAAATTGTGTCCCCTTTTGAAGGATACTTTATTTCGGTAAATCTTTTAAAAGTTTCTAAAAAGAATTAAAAGAATTTCGAATTTTTCGACGGAAAATATGGTTTTAAGTGGCTAAAGGTTTAGCTAGATCTAAAAACAATTTTGTTGAGCCATCAAAATAATTATATAGGGCACTAAAATTTATTATTAGAATGTCAATAATTTTTGCAGATTTTTTTTTCTTACGTTTGGTAAGATGACATTTTGGAATTGAGGTATATTTATTTATGTCTATTATTAGTTTTACACTGATATTATATAATATTTATCGTAATAAGATGTAGTGATACAATATGAAATAAAGATTAACAGATTTTATAAAAATTCTCGTTTAACATTTCATAATAAACGCAAATATGTATATAGATGAATGTAAAATTATATATATATATATGTATATATACCTGTATATAAACCTTTTTTTATAAAAATATAAAAATTTAATAAAATTGTATACAATTATTTTTAGTTACTTGAATTAATCAAAATTTAACATCAATTTTACTTTATTTTATTAAGTGTTATCAATACACAAAACAAAATATAACTTGTTAAATTTTTGTTTTAATATCATTTCTCATTTTTATATTTTTGTCGCTCTAAATGTTATTTACATTAAATTTGAAATATACAATATTGACGAGGTACAACCGATACCCATTCGGTAACTCTCCCTTAATTACGTCGATATTCCAACAAGATTATTTTAAAATTTTTATATATAGCTTTTATATAGAATTAAATTAGGTGCTTCAGCAAAACCGCTCTTCCCATACTCAGTCCCGTCTTTTTCGCGCCCTTTTCAGGTCGCTCTAGCGACTGTGTTTATTGTCTGCCGGCGCTCGAGGTAACCCAGACTCTTCCACGGTACCCTATACCCTATGTACAACCTGAATCCACATGCATTGGCAAACACATGCAGAGCCATTAGACCTTCTTAGTATAAGAAAACACATTTCCACTGCCCCATCAGTGGTTCTCTATTTCAAATGTCCTGTGCAATATAAAGGACGGCATATCAAATTGGCATCTGGATTTCGTGGCACGAACTTTGAATTTGATCTATTGTTATTTTTATTAGGTGAACCATATAAATTTGGATCGGCTAAGAAAGCATCTTAGCTTTAATGTCCTAATAATTCAAATATGATAAAAGGCATTTCTCTATTTTTCTTTGCGAATCTCTGGTCCGCTCCAGGAAAGGACCAACCAGGTGTTGAATTCTTCGCTTATCTTAAAGTTGAAATACAATAGCGATCTATAAAGCAGTCTGTGGCATCCCATCTAATAGATTTTGCTATCTGCGCTGGTATATTTCAGATACTTGCAACGAATGCATTGCAAATACTTATTTGAATTTTATTCGGATATATCTCGATTATGCGTAAAGTAGCCTTTGTACTGCGACTTTAGATCAATGACTATTCGATAAATTTGTTTTTGCGTTTTAAAGCTGCAACGAGAGATATCGTGTAATATATCTCTCGACTTTCTAGGCCTTACACAATAGATCTCGCAGGTGGGAAATTAATTTGCACTTTAAACAAACCGCATGTTTTTTTATGAGGGAATTATACACAGAAAATTGTCTTGAAAACAATAAAAGTGTTGACCGACGCACAAAATGCAAGTGATACTACCTGAAAGTCAAATGAGAAAGAGAAAGTGGATTAATGAGATATAATGAAGCATTCCTGCAAAAGCTACATTTATTTATTTGTTATAATATTAGTCACGCAATCTTTACATTTTTATAGTTTGGGTCTCGCAAAGTTGAATTTTAATTCACGCGGTGTTACAGATATAATAAAATGGAAAATTTTAAACATTCACCAATTCATTATAATGCACGCTCACTTTGCCTTCATGTAAAGACACCATTCCACATTTCCGTTCAATTTGATCACGCCATTGTACATGTACGTAGGAAAAATGCACAGTATGCGCTAAGAATAAATAATAAATATAATTCCTGTAAACGCGCAGGCATGCCGCGAGCGTAACGCGACGTAAGTACGAGATAAGAATTTAGTTTCTCTGTCGGTTGTTGCGCGCAGAGCGGGTTCTAAGTGTAGCCTACGAAATTTATTTTACCGGGAATGTAGGGTGCAGAGGTTCCCACGGGATCGCGATTAGCTCGGTGGTTATGAGGAAATCGTGCTTCCTTATCGTCCGCAGGGGGGGAGAATTTAAAATGAGTAGGGTTGTATTCTCGTGTCGAGGCTCATTATCTGTTTGCGATAAGTGTCAAGGCCGCCGACCGTGGATTCTGTCAAAAGTCCGTGGCACTTAATTACTGGCCATTTTTAGGCGAGGTGACCTTGAGAGCGACACAAATGCCAAAGAAGAAGAGTTTGAAGAGATACGAAGTATTATATATATATATATATATAATCTTTTTATTTGAGATAATATATAGAAAGATTAATATGGATTTAAGAAAAAAAAGTGGACTTTATACGGTATTTTGGACTTTTGGCAGAACTTTTTTAATCGCTCTGGCCACCGTTTCTAAATATAGCCCAATGCGGTTGTAGTTTAACGTTCTATCCTATTACTCACGAGCACTTTTGCGCTTTTATTTTCTTCCACTGCGAAATTCCCGTCCGATACACAACACCGTTCACACACCTTTAAATTACCTTAAGCCGACTCGATCTCTAACCGAAACAGAAGAACCATAAATTTTATGTAAAAGTCATTTTAACATTTCCTTTATAGTTAAAATATTATACCTTGAATAAGGTTCACTCAATTAATTTTATTTTTGTATATATATTTTTAGTAGAGATAGTTATTATAGAAAGTAAAATAAATTAATTAGATAGGCCTTATTTAACTTAGGTTTATTTATTTATTTATTGTACATACATAAAATACCATACAAAGTAATTTAATTTGTAGAAGATGTGATTAATAATAATACACAATTAAAGAGGAGAAAATCTTGGTTTAGCAAATATAAAGATAATTTTATTAATCTTATAAACATTGAAGTGTAGTACGTACATTATTACGTACTATTATGATAACGATAAGATAACTTAAATAGGCTGAAAAATTCAATTGTTTACTGTAATTCTTCGTAATCGCACATATATGGGTTTGTTAAATACGCAATATAAAAATTACATAGTGAAGTAACAAAGTTTCGATTCCACGCGCAAATTGCTAATACGAGTTCGATAGGTGCTACCTATCTCACCGCCATTGCTACGCGCATAGTGGACATCGAGGTCAATCAACTGCAACGCGATGTAAGGTATGCGTTTGCATGCGGGATTGACACGTATAAACCTTTCCTACGCAACTCCCGCTACTTTCTCGTTATTAAACCGTTCGAACCATCAATAAACTGAATATAAAATGAAATAGCAGTTCAGTGCGTCACACGATAAAAGAGTATGCATCTCATTAAAATATTACCTGAGCTTTAATCTTTGTCGATAGATAATTACAGTTTTTTTTAATAAACATTTTAGTAGTAGTTCGAAAATATGTTCTTTTTTATTAAAAACAAATGTGTAAATCATTGTTAAGAAGCAGATATAAGTTAGCTTTATCTCAGAGTAATATTATTTAATATTTTAAATCAATATTTTCAAAATTGTTAACAATTTTGCAAACATTAAAATTAAAAGTAAATCTTTAATAAAGAATTTAATCAGTAAAGCTACTATTTTTGAAATATTATTTTGAATTGTTTTACAAACTTATAATAAAGAATTTTAATTAAAATCATTAAGTGTTTTACAACGCATATTTAATAATGTAGGTTAAATATTCGCATAATTGCATTTGTATTAAATAACCATAATCTCGAATGTAAACTAACTGAAATTATAACTAATTGAAATGTATTACTTGAGGCGATATTAATATGTATACAACAAAGCGCGCGGATAGCTCTGAAAGGCAAAGTAGATTAGAATTCAGTCTCAAGAAAAATATAATAACCGAGCATATGATAACTACATAGTTCGCCGGCTGTGAAAGATGATATATGGTTGTCTCCACAAACATAGTTACAATTAGATATGCAGGTTAGGCAAGTTTTCTGTTTTATTCAAAGTACATTAATTATAAAATTATAACATTTATAATTGATTGCCTGTCTCCTCTTAAAAATAGGACTGGACAGAGAAATACTTAAGCCACAATTAAATTAAACTAATATTTATTGAAGTGGCCTGTAAATCAAAGTGAATGGAAATAAGTGCGTGAGCGAGCTTCAATTTTTAATTTGGCTTATTTTCCCGTTCATTCACCCGCGATTGCTGTATAAGGAGTCCCAGAATAAAAGTCGCACAGCCTTGGCATTAAAATATTATACATGAGGAATTTACTTGAAAGAAATTATTACTGTTTTATACGTCGGATTCGTCGGTGCGGGTAGCACAGTACATCGGATACCTCGGTATCTTATCATTTCAGAAAAACAAGCACGCGAAACGTAATGCGATTTCGCTCCCATTAATACTGTGAACATGCATTTTAAGAATCACAATGTTTAATATAAATTCGATCTGCGATTATTATCCACAGAAATGCTTATCTTCGTCGATTAATAACGTCTGCCGACGCTGTTCGCCAGATAAGAGAAGACCGAACTTGCCTTGCGAACGCAAATTTGCATAAAGAATACGCTATTTTCTGCGTACATCCTGTTGCAGCTTGTTATTCGGAACAAGATTTGAGTGCTAGCAGAAATACGAAGAGTCTCTCTCCAACGGGATCTCGTAGCCGATAGCATTTATCGATCGACGTTGTCTCTATAAATCAAAATAAGTCTTGCATTCTCTCGTCATTGTAACCAACCATAAAATTATAGCTGTAGAAGGCATTAAAATAATTTAATAAATAAGAAATTTGATAAGGGTAATTTAAAAAAATTGTAATAAAAAACACAATTAGAAATGCAATTATCAAATAATAATAATAAACTTTTAACAGTTTATAAAATATTCGCAGATTTTTATTAATCAATTTAGTTTATTGTTAAACATTCTATTTCGTTAGGTTCTCACAGGGATAATATTTCGATATATGATGGAATATATTCGATTTCACATTTACCCGTCCCTATTTATTTATCTTAATGCCAATCACGTGCCTACACAATTGCGTTATTAAGGAGAAGGATGTTACACTAAATTTGCATAATATCCATCTACGCCTTGTTAACTGGAAGCAACTCTAAACACGAGACGCGAATGGTTTAACGTCATTTCCTTGTGATTGCTGCAGTGGCGTGATGTTTACTAATCCAGTTAAATAGAACTAATTTTTGTTATATTGCACGCCATTATATCACTTTTTAAAATATTCTTTCTAAGAATTTAATTTCAAAACTTTTGTAATTTTACAACTAAACTTTTTAAATCAAGAGGCTTCAAAGTGCAGTTTTAAAGTTTTTAAAGAATTTGTTAAAATATTAATTATTTAAAATGCTGATAAAAGATAATATAATTATTATTTTTAAAAAACTTCGAAAATATAACATTTTTACAAATATGAAAAAGATTCGATCATTGCTTTTTTAATGCAATATTTTGAGATGTAAACATCAGAAATGGTATTAATGTTGTGCTTATATACTTACAAATAATTATAACAACTAATTAAAAGTTGTATGTAAAGTTCGTACAAGGATGATATGTTTTTAATTGTGAAAAAAATACATCTCATATAAATTATAACGTATTGTCAAGTTTAGGGTAAAAATTGGCATTACAGTAATTCTCCTCAAGGATACCGCGTGCCTAAAGGGATAAACGCGTCGTAATTAGAAATTAGAAACTAGAGATATGGATTCTAAACTGATATCTGTTTTATTTGATGCTGACTACGAACGCGGCCATTAGCGTTTTGAATAACCTATCAAATTTACATAACATCCACCAACATATTGCTGCCTAAAAGAAGATTTCAATAACTTTGTCATAAAGAAATTATCCTGCTAGTACTCGGCGACAAAATTATGTAATATTGTAAGCGATATGATAAACGACGAAGAATAATTTCATAAAATTTTTGTATTTGTAATATTAATTTTGATAAAATAGTGTTTTATTTTTTATTGACATTAATATTTTATTAACATTCTATTATCTTGCAAAAATTAATTTGTACTTGAAATGAGAAAAGCCTATACATAAAGTAATAATACCATGTATTATGATTAATTGAATTTTACATATTATATCATATCAAAAGCATTACTATTTGTATGTTTTACATTGCAGGTTTTGTCCAATTAATTTTAGAAACTATGAATTATGTACACTTGATCAATAATATATATCTTTCAAAAATAATAACTGCAGAATTACTTGTTTCGCGTGTAAAAGGAAGAATAAAAGACTAGAGTGTGATAAATCATGTTGCAGCGGAAATTGAATTTAGCATGGTTCGCAAACGAAGAAATTGTTATTGCGAAGTCAGCCAAAGTCAAGGTTGAGATAGATCGATTAGTCGTGTTCTGTAATTTGCGTTCTTGTTTCTATATCTATATATATCAATATTTAATGAGTACTTTTTTAACTATGCCAACATATCTGCAATAATACTTGTAAGTCGCTGCAAACGATATTATAACTGTGTAGCATATTCTATACGTTTATTATTTTATTAATAATAGAATTATTTAATCATTTTTTAACAACGTATTTGAATTGGTAACTTAGATTCTTTATAGTTTTATTTATATTATAATTGGTCTTTATCATTAATGGCATATTTCTTCTTGGTCTTAACAGTAATTTTTCTATTATTTCATATATTTGTCATTAAAAGTCGTAATATGTGAAATTTTCTGACGGGTTGTTCGTAAATTGCAAGATAGACATGTTTGCTGTAGAGAAAGTGTATGCGTGAATTAATTAATGCTACCATAAAGTAAGAAATTTTAAGTTCTACTCTTACGCCGCCATGAGAAAGTCTACCCTGCAGTCGAATGTCTCTGCAGTTCAAAGAAGTTTGCAAAAATTTATTGATGTTAAGATTTAATCAATCAATCATTTTACTTTATTCTCGAATGTTACAATACTGAAAAAGATATATGTATCTTAATGCATTTTATTCCGCAAATTTTGTATATATAAATTCAATTTTTATTTCATCCCATTCCATTTTATTCCATTTTATAATACAATTCTATTTATTTACACCAAAATCTTGCTAAAATATCTAAAAATTCAGTTGAATCCAAATCTAAAAATAATTTTTTTATTATAAAATAATTATGTAAAATGTTCAAGCTCTTTCTCTCTCTCTCTCTCTCTCTCTCTCTCTCTCTCTCTCTTTCTCTCTCTCTTCTGAGTTACTGGAATGTCAAAATTTACAGCATTGCTAATCATCATGCTTAAATGTTCTTCATAATTATTTTAATGGTCTAACAAAATTATTTTTAGGTCTCTATCCAGCTAAATTGTTAAATACTTTAGGAAAATTATTTTTTTCGTGTCATACTGAATATATGCAATTGTGAATTTTTTTTTTTATAAATAACATGAGAAAAATGAGATATATGTACAAGTGAAAGATTTACAAGTTTTACTGAGACTAAACAGAGATTGATGAGATCCTTGCTGAAGATATTTGACGCTTAAACTTTTCTTAATCGTGTTTTCTCTGTTGGAAATTACAAGCTGCCGTTCTCGAGGAGGCTAATTGAGAATGTTTAACTTGATGAAGTCATATCGTTTGCTTACATAAGATGTCCCAGATTAATTAAGGAGTCACTTCATTAGGCGTCGGTACGCGACTTGCACATTGCAGCAACTTGCACATAAAATTATATTATAATTATGAAAAATATAAAAACTATGTAATATTTGATCGATTTCGTGACTGTTAGTTATCAGCGATGAATAATCCATTAAAAACTAAGTAAGCAAAAATTAAGTATAAGAATAATAAAAATGTGCGATTTGCTTTTAACACGTATTTGTTACGATAATCATATATATTACAAATTCTGATTGCTAGCTTGATAATAAAGTTACAACAAATAACTAACTTCAGCTAGGTTTATGACTTATACTTTGAACGTAAAATGGCTAAACGCCGTAGAACTCATTCTCATCGCCATAAATTCAACATTAGTCCACTTTCGTTGGCAGATTGTCTGTTAACTACCAGCTGTGTTTAACGAGTCTCATTCGAGCCAACTAAGCTCCATCATCGCCCCGACGTCGCTGTTCACCGTCTCGCGGCATCAATTCGCGTATATGCAAATTCGTTTCGCATTGTCATACCGCGCGAAACGCACAATCGCCTCTCACCTACGAAACGCATTCTCTGTTTGCCGTTATTTCGACTCTTGAATCCCTAGTAGTCGTTTTGCTGATGCGAGCATAAAGTGTATTTGATTAAAAATGTAGCCGCATAAATTTTTACATATACTGAAAAAAGTTAATTTGACTAAATTTTTTAACTTGATTAAATTTATGTAATTTAAGTATTTATGTACTTTAATCACACACACACACACACACACACACACACACACACACACACACACACACACAAAATACTAAAAATTTAAATATTTTATGTATTTAAGTTAAATGAATAAATACTTAAACTGAAGAAATTTAATCAAATTGAAAAATTTAGTCAAATTAACAACTTTTTTCTCAGTGTAGAAAGTTTATTGTCATAAATTTTGGCATACGTACACTGTAAAAAAATTATGTAAAATTACATCTATTATAGTGAGATCCACAGGTGTAAATTTTTGTGCGTTTATAATTTTGTATTTAAATTTCGCAATAATTCCTTTTATTTTTTACACTTGTGTATACATTATAAACAAATTTATTACAAATTAAATTATTTTTATTTGTGTACTGCAAAAAATACCCAGTATACCAAGTATAATAGCCAGGTGTCATTTTATACAAATTTTTTAGAGTGTACATCATAATTTATCTATTATATTTGTACATAATATAATTATAATTTTTGGAGAACTAGCCCTTTTGGGATGACTTTTTTGGTTCAGTGTTAGAACATTTGTGTCTTTGTCAGTGAGTTGAATTACGAAAAAGATGACATTCAGCGCCTAATTAGGCTTCCGGAAAAGTTAATAATTGATACTGTTCATATTAATTAATACAAAACTTAATTAACTCTATAATATAAAATATAGATTATGCGTTTATTGTAATTTTTTACAGTTGCTATTTTTTGTTATGTTATTTAATATGTAATCAATATTGAATGGAAGTTTTTGAAATCTTGATTTTTTTATCTCACAAATTATCAGAAACATGTAAACAGATAATACACAAGTTATATAGACTATCTGAAAGCTGTGTGAAAATTGAAGATTGTTTTATTTTTTAGTCACGCATTACATAAACATATTCGTTCTTGATTGTAACTCATAATATACGATTTTTACTTTATACTCATTTCTGTAGTTCATTAAACAGCAGACCAATATAGCGCAGCAATGTTTCATTAATTTATGCAAATTATCGTAAAATTATTTATTCAATTTATATATTGTGAAATCACTTAATTATGCAATTATCGTGAAATCACTTGCGATTTGACGAGGCTCCAAATTCATCTATTTACATAGATGGGGAGAGAAATATTGCAAAACGTGATACGAATATCATATATAGGCGTGGCTATTTATGTAAACCTAATGTCACTTGACCGACTCGAGAGTTTTAACGTTGGCTCAGTGCGAGACTGCCTACGGACACAGAACGGTGAACCAATTACCTATGTCGTGTGTAATGCGTATATGGCCGTGTATATGGCGTCATGGCGCACGGCGAACACGCATTCAGTGTGCACAACGAGATCTCGTAAAATAAGCATCATGGGGTCCGGTCTTATGCACCAATAAGGCAGCATTCTGGCCGGGTCAATGCTTACTGGTTTTGTGTTTCGACTCGAGCTCCCTTATTCACTCTTCTGTTCCCTCGCCTTTTCGAGAATCGGCGTCGTTGCTAATAATAAATCCCTTTTTTTTTAATAGAAAATTACAGAAATAATCGATCTGGATACAAGCTGCTTATTATTAATTAATGTTGGTATTTTTTATTAATTTGGCATGTCTTTTTTATTATACATAATATAATTTTTATTACTTAATTCTTTTATTAAATTAGTATAAGAAACGGTAAATAAATGCAAAAATTTATAGTATATCAATCAGTTTATATCTAAATCACCTGAAAATAAAACTCTTACGATTATAATTGAGAAATGTCAAGGATAATATTTGCGTTGCATAAGAGACACTTTTTCAGAGCATTTTTTAAACTTTTATTTAAATAAAATTGATTAAGAACCACCAAACATTTTTTAATACTAAATTATTCTAAACAAATTATAATTTCCGTGCTACGTATAAATAAATCATGCTAAGGAATTTGAACTTTCCATTGAAAAAAGTGAGTATGCACATTATAAATATATAAGGCATTTGAAATCAAGATCGTAGACTTTTCGCAGTAGACTTCTTTGATTCAAGAGACGGCATTAGGTTGCATGGAGTTAGAATTGTAAACCACCGAGTCTGGCATGTATCCTGACCATATTCGCCGAGTAATATACTCACCGTGTCCCAGTTCACGATAATGCACTTCAGATCTCTTTGCGTTTCCGACATACATTCGCTCGAGCCTGCTCGAAGCCGAAGTGGATATCGATAGCCGCGAACAAACGCGCAAAAGCGGAGTACCGTGAGACGCAAAAATGGAGCCGGTTACAATGATGACGGGCGACAAGTTGGGCGACGTTGTCTCGAGCGATTGAGAAATCGCGCGAAAGCGGAACACGGCAAAAGATGCACGAAAGGATGCCGAAAAATTTACGTGTATTTGTTGCGTATTCGCTTTATTCTAAGGAGCGTCAGAGAAAATTTCATATATTCAGAGCCGCATTCTTTAGTTTAGATGTACTTTTACGTAATTAAACGTATCATTTTCGAAATGTATTACAATTTAATTGGTATTAACCTTAGAACGTCACACCGGGGTAGTTTTGTACCCCAGCGCGAGTTTATCTTCTAATTTAGCAGATGAAGGGATCGACTCGAGACCATAATTTAATTTAAAGTCTTAGAAATAGAGAGGGACATTAACTGACGTCAGAACACCATTAGCTTCCAAACAGATAAAGTGGAAGTGAGGTACATTAATTTATACCGCAATCTGACGTTTGCGTATACATTTTGTTTGAATATCTCTATACGAAACACTCTTTTTTCCATCGACATAAAGAATGGACTGAGCATTGCGATAGACCAGGGATTCCCACCAGGGATCCGCAAGAACTAAATTGAGATCCACAAAATAAAGTCACATTGATTTTTAATTAAAAGTTCTCTATTAAAAAATGTATTAAAATATTATTCTAAGTTTAATGTTAACTAAAAGTTATGATTAAAATTTATTTTTAAATTCTCGAAATGTTTATTTCGAACCTTGGGGTCCCTGCACCGAACAAAAAAGTCCTAGTGGTTTCTGGTCAAAGAAAGATTGGGAACCATTGCGATAGACAGACGGGTGCTCTTTATACAAAGATTGGTACAACGGTTGCGTTTGTGCGAGCTGCAACGTTTCTGTGTGTGAAAAACACAGGACAATCTAGTGAGTGCTACTTTGAATCATACAAATTTTAAATAATTTTTTTTTCATTAATAATATATTCTATATTAACAAAACATTTTTTATCATTTTATAGCAAAATAAAAAAGATTGATTGTGTCTTTATTTGTTTTTTCCTTTTTTAAGTTATTGTTTTTTTTCAACTTTTGTTTGTCAATATAATCATACTTTTTAACAATACTCAAAATCCATTTTATCTCGGTTCTAGATCCATTTTTTACCTTCCCAAAACTGTTTTGTGTTTTAAATTTGTTAAAAATTGACAAAAATACAATATAGATTGTTAAAAAGAACTTATTTTTGTGATTTTTCAAATTTTGCTTAAATTATTTTTTAAAGTATTTAATGTTAATTAATATTATTATAAATTATACCATTATTATACCATCGTCTTTGTCATGAAAAATCGAAGAGATTCATATAGCACAATATTAATTGCAGTCCATCTGTTCAATGCAGAACGTTTGGGAAGAAATGGGGTACATTTATAACCCAGTGTGACGTTTGAGGTAAAAAAGATAAGTTACTATACTAGAGTTAATCACAATGATCTTTTAATGTTCCGTGCAGAATAAAAAGTTGTCGTAATTTCAAAATAGCATTAAAATGACTCCAAAATTAATTATTAAAAATTACTTTTCGATCAGTTACCATTTATTTTAATATGATTATGATGTTACCATGATTTGTTATTTTTCTTAGAGTCGTTTGAAAGAAGTAATGCTTCGCGAGACTACTTGACGAAAAAAATGTGCTGTTACGTTTCTTCGCAACATTAAATCTAATTGAAGGCCATACTTGTAATCGTATTCGTAACAGAATTCATCCATAAGACATGAATCTGGCTTGTATTCGCGGCATCCTATTAAAAAGAATCCTGCTGCGTGCACTTTCTTCTGACGGCCACTGTAAACACGAAAGGTGCAACGCGTCCTACATTCTCCCGGCGATTCTTTACGCACGCACACTATCATACATCGCCATTCGTTTTCATTGGCCAAGGTCATTACAACATTGATGTTCCTCCTTTCGAGCGAAATCGTCGCGCTCGCGGGTAAAAACGCGGCGCGGAAAAACGCGCGTGCTTAAAAGTTACGAGATTTTGTTGCACACGACTGCTTACGTAAAGGCGCGCGCTCGTTGGTCTTTCGTCGAAGAAGTCCGTGCTGAGAGTCGAATTGCGACATCGATAGACCGGAAGTTGGCTTAACTACGAGAAATATATTGGAATTTTATCGATACATTTTACTGTAAAAATTTTAAATGAAACACTTGTTATATTATTTATAAGAGAAATGTTACGAGAATAACAACTTTGAAACATACATCTTTTACTATACTTCAACGTTTATTTATATAACATTGTAATTATGTTTTATGGTTTAACATTGAAAAAAATACAAATTACCGCATCTGTAATCGTTATCTAATCGCTAGCCTTCAATTTACCAGATCGATTTCCTGAACAGCTAACAAAGTTTAAAATAATCGTTTTCATGCTGGATAATTTCAATCATCAGTAATCCCTCCGTACGGTATCTCTAAGCTAAGACCATTGTCTTCGAACAATGATTTCGCACAATGGCGCGGTCCCTATTCCGGTAATTACGAAAACAATTAATAGGAAGACACGATCGGAAGTAGCGCGTGCGATATTCCATAGCACCGTGCGATACGACGGTGCTTGCACTGCATGCGCGCGCGTATACTAATAAACCTTGCACTTTTCTGTTTGCAGACGCGGGGTCCTCAATCAAGACGCTTACACAAGTATGAAAAGGAAAGTTCGGAGTCGACGATGCGCGTAAACGGGCATTCGGAACATAGTGCGAGGCAAGAAATGGGTAAGACTGCGCTTTCAACAATAGCAGCTCTATCGTGACGAATTACTTGTTGAGTAAAGTCATCATAAAGTTACAATTCTCTGTCGTAATAAGGTACTTCCAATTAAAACGTCTTAATCTTGTAACAACTGAGAAATGTTTAAAAGGAAAGAAAAATAGCAATTTAAAAAATTACGCATTAAAAATTAAAAACACAACTAATTAAAGATAAACCTTATTCGATCAGTTGGATCCTAGTATTGATATTTCTTATGTGATTTTATTTATATTTTTAAATGTGCTGACTTGTGCACCGGAATAAATTTCAAAAACCTTGTTCCGAAAGAATGTGAGCGCTGTGTTAAAATAGAAGTAACGTAATTGAGTGAATTGATTTGAACAAAGTTCTCCATCTTCTTGACATTTGTGTGTCATTGATTTCTAGCGGAATGATAAATTGACTCTGATTGAATCATAGAGATCGTATATATATATATAGGATTCGATGAAATCCGTCAAGCACAAGGACGCGTTCCGGTTAAAAAATGACGACGAATCGAGACGATGTGCATGCTCGCACACGCGTCACGTAACGCACGTATTGTCTGCGGCACAGTGGCACTCGTTACATAAGCCATTCAAGGTGGTACGATGACGTTACTCTAAGGTGCGCCAGCTAGAGCTCATCCTGTTCTTTCATTAATAACGATCCACCGGCTTCGAAGTGTAGGTAACGGTGCTTTCTGGAATTTCACGAAATTCCTCTCGTCTTCTTCTTTGCCTAAAGCTTCCTGGCACGGCGAATATCTCGTTTCGCTTACCGTAAAATTACAGAGCGCTGCTACTTGCGATTCTCGAGGAAAACGGTTTTCCGAAGGGAAATCGTTCCGTCAAACGCGCGATTGCATTCAAAATCCATTTTCGCCATCGCAGTGAAAAATTGATCTTAAATCTGATACTGGCACACATAGTTGAATACGATAAGATAGGTAAAATAAATTTTTTATACTTAACTAGCCCGAAAAATAGAAATATAGAGTAGAATAGAAGTTTATATGCAAATAAAAATGTTTTTTTAAACATTGGAAAAAATAAAACTGTAAATATATTAAAATATAAATTGAAAGTAATGAAATACATCTATAAAGCAGATTGTTCAAATGTAAAAAAAGAAATGATAAAGAGATTCAGAAACTTAATAAAAGCGAAAAGATCAAACAAATATAACTATACATCGCACAATTATTAGATTAAATCAGATATAAAAAAAAACATTTGTCATCAATATCTTATTGACGTAACGCGGAAGTGTGGAACGAGCAATTTATGCGTAACTATAATCAATTGAATTCGTCCCATTGTTAACGTTACTTGGTTAATTAAGCGATAATGGTTACGCCCACGTATCGACTTGCTGATTCTGTCGACAATATATCGTCGATAACCAACCTTCAGTCGATTACTCTAACGTCAGCTCGGTTTAGGATACAAAATATGATGGAAAACGATATGTTGACAGAAAAATATAATATGCAGCACAAATTGATATATAATAACTTAATTTCCAATTTAAACGTTAAAAAATCAAGTTAAAAAGTTTTTTAAATATATATATATATATATATATATATATATCAATTTACTATTTGTATTGTTGCTTTCATGATAATAATAGTATGCAATCATTATACAACCTGAAAGTTTGTGAAAGCCGATAATGCACCTCTGTATATGTGTATGTGTGTGAAAGAGAGAGATATAATTAGAACGCTTGTACGCAACACGATGTAATTAAGATCTCATTGTCTTCGAAGTAATTTATTATTCCGAAAGTTTGAGAATAATCTTAAAAGCGAATAGAATTTACGTCGTCAATACGCTTCGCGTTACACTCGTTACAGTAATCCACGGATATTCACCGAATAATTATATAACACTAATTACGGTGTTTCTGGTGTGAACTTTTAATAACTAAATATCGCATACAGCGCTATTTCTTTTATGATAATAATAAAAAATAATGACAGTCATAACCGCTCCCTTGTGTTTCGATTCTTTTAATCGATCACGATTATAAAGTCACGCGATATGGAAGTCGATTCGCTCCTCCGGTTTCCGTCTCTCGTCTATCAATTCTTTCCGAATGTAGTGCAATTTTGCAACAAAAGCCCTATCCGGCATTATATCACGTTGATTTGTCTGCGACCATCGTGCTCGGGGATGATGTAACGTTTTTAATGGGTTAGTTCGATATCGGCAATATAGGATAGAACCATTTCGAAGAATTGCGAGGGTGCGCCATTAAACAGGATATGTCGTTTATTTAGGACGCGAGCGAAGAACTAAACATACGCATCAAAAATTAAAAGACAACTTCTTCACGAAATTATCTAATATTATTGGTAGCACTAAATATTGATGGTTGATGAATATCTATCAGTAAAAAAATTGAAATGCTTAAGAAACATGAACAGTAATATGGATTTAAATATATGTATGAAAAAATAAATAAGTTTTATAATTAACGAATAAAAATCGCTGAAATGTGTTAAAAATATAATTATAACCAAAAAAAAAAAAAAAACACAAATTTAAAGTTTTTTGTTGTAAAAAAAAAGGAAATGCTATCGCAAGGTGTAAAATTTTTAAACTCATTTCTAGAAATAGCTAATTACTAAAATTAAAAATTGAAAATTACGCTTTAAAAATTTATTAAAAACTTTTATCCACAAACACATTTCTGTCATAAAATAAATATTCAAACAGACATATATTTTCTCAAAATCAGAATATAAACAAGATACACGCGCACAGAAGATAAGAGGATATTCGCAAATCTAGCAATATAGTACCGCTAATTAACACCGTTTTGTAGTTAACGCTTTGAATCCCAGCAATCTAACTTACCGTTTATCGCCGGTACAAATCTCGCTGCTACGTACGTACGTACGTTCTATCCGTAGTCAATGGCACGGAGTGGCCCGCCGTCATCTGAATCATCTCGACTATCTAGACCGTATTGATCGCGCTAAGCAGCTGGAGTCGGTCTGACAGTTACGTTGGGGCGGCCGCACGGAAAACACACGTGTTACACGAGCAGCGGCACTATGGAGTCGTACTTGGCGTCCCTCGCGAGGGACGAACGAAATCGTTGAAATCGAGTGGACCACACCAGTGTCGTGCGAATATCACGGATGACTTCCGACTTTCGTTTCTCCGAAATGTAGTAGCGTCCGGAAGCAGCGCTTCCGTCGGTCGCGAGATGCGTCGCGGAAATTCCCGCCCTCAGAAGGTTCGATGAATTTTGCTCGGCCTGATCAATCGCTTTTACACTTGTGCGGAAATAGAAATCTTGCTTGGCCGAACTAGTCACGCTCGTTTTACCCCCTTCACGCTCTTTTCCGAAGATGTGCAAAAGGTTTTTACGGAATCAATCAGGGTTGAGTCCGTGGCATTTGCTGCGAAAATGGCTTTGGTGTCAATGACAAGCATTAAGTTGTTTCTTAAGATCGTTGGAGATCTGTGTATCTTGGTTGGATATATATGTGCTCTGGTTGTTCTGCTCATATTTATTATGAGGATGTGCTTAATGGTTACATTCACCGCATTAGATATTTTTTTATAAGTTTGTAATATTTTTGTGTAAATCCTGTGATCGGTGTTTGAAAAGTTATTGGTGAGCGAAGTGATGTGTTGTAGCAGACATGGAGAATTTTATCAATACCCGTTGCTGTCATTACATACAAAACGACGATGTATTTCATGATATATATATTTAAAACCAATGAAATAAAAATATCACAACGCATGCATGAGTTCAGTGCATGACATGCACGAAGCTCACATGCATAATAATTTTTCGCGATAAAATTTCCTTCTTCTAGTGGAATCCAGCGAATCAAAAAACAATATTTTTTTACATTATACAAAGTTTTTGTTTAAAGAGATAAATATACAAAGTGTTTCTGTTTTGAGAATATAATATTTACATTTATTTAAAAAGTAAAATGCAAATTTACTATGAAAAAATGTTATTAAACTTGAAATGCATTTTTCTTAAAATATTTTTTTAAATAACTTTTAACATTTGGTTTTGAATTACAAAAGCTTTTTTCCAACTTTTAATTGTTTTTTTACGTTATTACAAAACAAAAAAGAAACTTTTAGAAAAACGCAATTTAGAAATTAAAAGATGTATGCAAAATTTCGTCAAAAAATTTTTTTAAATTTGTTTTGTAATCTAAAAATAACAAATATAAAAAAATTGTTAACTTTAATTTCAGATTTATTGAGTTGTCGCTATCATGCAGATATGCGCGTTTATTTGGAACGTTATTATTATTTATTTATTTTCATGTTTATTCTAATCTTTTAAAAGCACATATTTTTAAAGCAGAAACATATTATTTATTTAGCTCTTTAAATAAAAATCGTACACGATGTTGAAAAATATTTTATTTTGCAATTTGTCAGGGTTCTATAACCCTTAATCGCAAATAGAAGACTTCTTGTGTTACGAATAATCCAATCCAATTTTCGTGCTTCGTGTTATTTACCCGAGAATATTTACCCCTAATAGAAATTTCCATCGATGTTATATCCCTTGCCATAGAAAAAAAGTCGCTTCCGCGTTAGTACTCTATCGATCACAGGCGCTTTTTGTGAAAAGCGTTGGAGGTACGGGACACAAAGAGATGGTCGTATAAGTGCGAGGGTAAAGAGCCTACGGTCGATTATCGTTCATCTCGTCGAGTGGTTATCGCATCTTCTAGTAGGGAAACCACTGACGCGGGAGGAAGGGAGGAACAGAAATTTCATGTTTCCTTTCCTCGGGCTGTCTATGAAACACGCGTGGAAGTTGCGATAGGCACGCTCTTACGTAACTACGATACAATGATATTCCCACAAACGTCACGCATTTCGTGAAACTCGCCTTTGAATTGTTACGCGTGATTTGCTTTCAAATATTTTTTTATCTCTGTTATCATTGAACAGAGTGCAAAAGTCATGTACTTGTAACACGTCTTTCACGTTATTTCAATGAATTAGTTATAATATCCGTGTATGCTGCAAATCGTATTGTTAATTTGTTTAAATCAAGAATGATTATTATCTTTAAAGTAAATGTCTCAGTAATCGAATATATTCGAATACGCCTGGACGTTTATATGGAAACTTATTAGTATTAAGTTTAAATATAATTTTATAAAATTTATTGTTAATATATTAAAATTTAATTAGTATTTTTAAATACTTTAAAATACTTATAAGGTAAGTTAAATATTATAAAAAGATTAATATTAAAAATTAAATTTATTACACAACTTTGTCTGAGTTCATATTTTAATGTTTAAACCATTTATTTAAAGGAACTTATTCGTTAAGATAACAAAATGCAATATAGTATATTTGTCAAAATAATATTTTTAGATTGTTTTTTATTTATTTGTATGTATTTTATAAACATACACGTACAATACATTAAAAACACATATTTAAAACAAGCATAATCTTTACAAAAATGTAATACTGGACAGTATTAAATTGACCAGTAATTCTTATTTTAAATATTAAAATAAGGCATTGTTGTTAGTATTTTTAATACTCAAACTAAGTAATAATTATTGGTCAATTTAGTACAGTCTAGTATTACATTTTTATAAGGAAGGACAATCTGGATTCAGATATTTTGTTTATTGAGATGCTTTACAATTTTACAAGTTTTTATTATTTTTGAAATAATTAAATTTTTTGTATGTATTCTTGTATGTTAATAATAACATATATATTTTAATTAATTATTTATTAGACATTACATTATAAATTATAAAAAAATAGCATTTTTATAATAAATCCTTACAAAAAATTTTAACTCGACTCTGCATATGTCAGGTTCTTTATATATCCGGTTATTGGGATATCTATTTTACAATTAAATTCAAGTTTGGTGAAATAATTCACAGCCAAAAAAAAATTGAATAATTTCCTACTTGTTCACGTACTTGTAAATGCATATTTATATATGTCAGAGAAACGCGGCATATATTTACATAAGATCGGATACACGTGAATGCCAATTTTCATTTTACTTTTAAAATACGATTCTTTAATAATATATGAACCGTTAATAGCCAATATCGCCTTTGACTTAAACAACGTCATCTCGTTGTTCAACGTACCAAGTCCACGTGACACGCATATTCGAATTCTCGCTGTTCGCTATCACGTTTCAGTTTCGACAATATCGGCGGTGGGAAATAACGTTTCACTCGACATTCGCGTTTCGCCTTGCATTCTCATAATTTCTTCTTCTTTACTTATCACCAAGTTGATAAAAGAATCGTGCTAATTCGATGACTCTTCCATGTGCTAATTACGAAACACCAATTGACACTGAGTGACGATTGTTAGTGGTGAAATTGTTCTTGATTATATAATACATGTGTGTAAAATTCCAAAATAAGTTTCTTCGAATTGCGCTAATTTTCTTCAAGTAAGACATAAATTTAGAAGTCTATAGTTTTATAACTTTTAATCTTAGGGAATTTCTTCCAATAAACTTCCTGATTAAAAATATGGAAAATTATATTCAAATATAATCCAAGGTTTCTATATCTCATTAAAATGATAGGTAACAGAAGACAATAACGTAAAATTATCCGATAATTAATTCTACGAAGTCGTTTCACTTTGTTTGGGAGTGATTATTAACGTCGTAAAATTTCCGTGACCAAACTTCACCACAATTAACGTGTGCTCGATGTGTTTGGCCGCGAAAGACATTCTTCCCATCGTTTCGCTTGTCCTTGTATCACTCAAATTGTGCGTGATTCCAACTCTTTTCACGAATCTCATTGACTCCTGTTTCCTGACAGATATGCAGTCAGTCACTTTAGCCGGGTGAACGAGCTGACTTGTCAAACGAAAAAGAAATTAGGGAAATGCTTTAACAATAAGCGAACTGTGAATGCTATTGTCATTTCAAGAAAGAATTGTTACGACTACGGCATAAGATATGCTGGCAGAAAGTGCGTTGGCTCTGTTTGCGCTCGTTAATCAGTTCAATTGAATAACATATTAATAAATGCTGCGGGGTCATCGCGACAGTTAATCGCAATGTCCACGCCGGACACGATGGATACCATCGACGAAGCGGAACAAGCGTGGCGTGAGTACAAAAATAGTTAGCCGATTTTTTTTTTTAGATGTCACCTTTTCGACTCGCGAAACATCGTACACGACCTCGCGACACATTCCCAGACGAGTATTTTTAACCGAAATTTAATCTAATTTTTTATTTGTCTAAGATAATATATAATATTATTAAATGTTTTAATAAGAATGGAATTCATCGCTCTTGGTTTTTTAAATGTTTCTAAAAAAAATGCCATAAATAATAAATATTTTGGGACGTTTATTAACGCGGCGTAATAAAAAATTTTTAACAAAATCTAGCTATAAAAAAGTTGCTTTAAATTTTCCAGCGAAATTTTTCTCCACAAAATTCAGTTGTAGAATGTTTCAACAGGTTTGCATTTATAATGCAATGATAAGTTGTTTCGTTAGACAACATAACAATGCAAAATTATGATTTACCGGAATTCGAATGTTGATTTTCGTTTAATATATTCTATGAATTGTAAATCGCACGCTAGGCGATTTACACACCGTAGTAATTTGTGTCACAGTGTTTCTTCTTGTTACTCATACTGTTCGCGGATATGAAGTACGAAAGATTCGGCCGATAGGCATGCAAAATTAAACGCTCGACGCACGCATGTACAATTCATGAGTTGGGATCACGTGGTTCGTCCGGCATCGACGCCGGGGAAAGAGTTTAATTTTTATCTTGGCAATAACGTAGTAAACCGTTTTGACCTAATTCACGCTATTTCTATATGAAGAAGTTCGTACATTTTACAACGGATTTTCTTTGACACGCTAGACAATCAAATACCTTGCATGCCTTTCCGCTGAAGTCTATCAACGTCATAATATTTAGATTTAACTTTTATATACATTGTGAAATAGAGATGTATCACTTTAGCCTCAAGGTTTGGTCAGTTGTATCTATCGTGCGATTGATAAGAATGATATTGAAGTGTGTTTAGCGATGTCATAGTCACATATTCAACAATGAGTAAGAAATAATAGTTATACTATGCCATATATATAAGAGAAAGATATATATGAATTAATATTTATTAAATTTACTGCAATATTATATTTTAATTTTTTATTTTTAATATTTCTTTTATTAAGAATGATACAATTTTAATATTTCTTTTATTAAGAATGATAAACATACATGCAATAAATGCACACATATGTCATGACAAAACTTGTTAATAAAAAAATTCACAATATGATATAAAGTATTATCTTATTCAAAGTATATTTATGTCAAAAGTTTTTAAAATTTTTATTAAGTCCTAAAAATTTTCTATTTCTATATAAGATTTATTAATAAAATGTATTTGTATATTTAAATATATTTATACAAATCTCACATTCTTAATTATTCTTATTAAATTATTTTTTATAATTCCAAAATTATTTTTTAGTTTATTAATAACAATAAAACTATGAAAAATTTTGATGATAAAAGAATTAAAAAGACGGTTACGAAAAAGAGATTAAATTCAATTGTAACTATGTCTAAACAGAATTTTCTTTCACGTCCTCAGATGAGATGCTGGAGTGTGAGACCGGATCCCTTTTAGGCAGAGTGGCGGACCTCGAAAGGCAATCCTTGGCGCAAAGGGACGAGATAGTTTGTCTTCGCGCCACTCTAGCGGACGCGTTAAGGCGAATCGCCCAACTCGAGGCAAGAGAAAAACGGGAGGATGACAGGAACGAGAGGAGAAACGACAGGATGGTATCCTCACCCTTAAGGAACGGTCATGTACCTCTCAGAAGTAAGTTGACAAAGTTGATTATGGAAACCTGTTCACGGATAATGTCGCGATTTCTAAACATTTTGTAATTTGACTTAATGAATAAAAAAATATTTTTTATACACATATAAAGTGTTGCTGAAATAGAGCAATAGTAAATTAATTGCAAATATTTAATAACAGAGATTAAGTAGATTTTTAAAACATGAACGATATTGTCGATTTTTTTATTATTATTTAGACATGTGATAAAACATTTATTTGTTGGAGAGAATTCTATTTCTCGATTATTTGTTTTATATTTGTTTTATATTCTTCTGTTTTTGTTATTATTTTATTAAAAATTGTTATAAATTTTATTTTTATTTAATGGAAACAATAAAAATATAAAAAAGTTAATTATTAATTTCTCGATGATCAAACAATTCAAATTTCATGATAATAAGCCTGGATTTGCAAGTTTTTGGAGATTGCATTTTTCATTTGTGTTAACAAGAGGAAAGCTGATTTGATTGATCGGTATGTGACCTGTAAACGATTATTTGATTTGCCACATCTTCGCTCATAATGCACACTCTATTTCTCGATAATTGTCAATTGAATATTTGAATTCAACTGGATTACATTGTAATCATGCATGCGAGGATGAAAATCACATATATATCAATATCGACAAATAATTTTATATAATAATTATTATCTACTTCATTTTTGTGACCGATTCTAAAGATTACATTATCAAAACTACATTTATATATAAAATTTTTATAATTACTAATGTGAGAAGCTATTTTTGATTTTGCTGATTGATTCAAATTATATCTTAATACGATTTCAGAATTTTGCTTTTTCTCTTTTTTAAATTTTGGACCATTCCTTACTTTTTACTATCGAAATGCAAATGACACAACATGTTCTTTCTCTTTTCTCTCGGAACATTGATTGCACATGTAACGAGGATATACCATTTTACTCTGACATACAATGTCACGTTGTATTCATAGTGTTATTGCGAGGCGCAAATTAATACATCGAGAGCATAAGCGCACGAGCGGTGATCGTACACGATATGCAACCTAAGTCAGGTGTGCATTTCCGGCGCACCGTGCGCGGACACCTCTAGAGTTTCGTACATTATGACAAGAATTGCAGATGCAAGGAAGCCTCGCGAGGTCGCGAATGTTCGACTGTCTGGAAATGAAGCTCGGGCCGGGTGTTGTACCTGTTTGCACGCGATGGCTTTAAGGTCAGGTTCGCAAATCAAGAAACCCGCTCACGAACGTGAATGGATTCGCGTAATTATTCACCGTGTCTTCGGTAGACCTTGGGAAAGAATTCTTCGTTTTGCACGGGAATTCAGGAATGATCGAAGGAATTCATTAACAGAAAAGAAAAAAATCATAGAACATGCATCAAAGATTGTGTCGTACATGTACTGCATACTTGCAGTAATTTGCATGTTAAGAATAAAGATTCTTCATTGATTTTATTATTAAAATAAATTGTGAAATTGTTCTGAAACACAGAAATGTCATAAAAATGTTATAAACATTGCCTTTTATGTATTATCACACTTTAATCTTTATTTTTTAACTCAAGTTTCGTCGCCATAATTAAATTTTACGGAGAAAGTAACGTGTGACTACCATAAAACGGAAACGGAAGAACCCTTGTCCCACGTTCCTTAATTCTCTCGTGCAATCGAGGTGTCAGCTCGCGAAACACGAACAGTTTCCTACTTGTTCTCTCCGCGTTCCCGCGATTGAAAGCACACGAATATTCCTTCGGCCTCTGTCAGGCGGATCTGCAGGAAATGAAAACGAGGATGTCTGACGTGCATAAATTACTACGCCGACAGCATCCTTAGCTTGGCTCCTAGCGATTGATGAATGCAGGAAAATTGTAATACATGCGGAAGGCGTTATGAATATCGCGCATCGTTACACCGCTATTGAAACCCAATCAGGTTGCCTGTACGTTCCATAACTACTTCGCGTTATTAATGCAATGCCCGAAGTTTAATGCGAAAGAAGCCTTTTCTTATTAAAACCGAGATTAAAAAAAAATATTTTAAACCGATCAGTGTTCACGTGCAGTATATATTCTTTTTATTTGTATAAAATACTCCAAATAAGAGACAAAGTTATTTTCAGGTAGTCAAAATTCGGTGTCACAGAAGGACTTGAGGCTGCGTCAGACCGGTGGCCTCAGAAATTCCTCCTCTTCGGGATCGTCGCAGGATGTCCGCGATGCGACATCCAGTCCGAGACGGCCTGCCAGCTACGTGCATCCCTCCCAACTTCCTCAAAGGTGAGAGTCATGAAAATTAACCGTACATTGTGTTTAATGTCAGCCAAGAGCTCAAGAGATCGAAACTAAACGGTTAGCTTCTTAAGTTGATGAAAGACGGATGACGAAGAGAGTAGCTATTTTATATATAAATATTTTATATAATTTCAATATAAAAGGCAAACCTGCACAGTATTTGTGCTAATAAATTAGCACTGTATTCAACATAAAATTAAAAAACATGGAAAAATTAAAGAACAAAAATTTATTGTAAAGATTTCACAGAGAATGTCTGGAAATCTCAAACATCTTTCCAACTTGTGCTTTCTTTGATTTTATTTTATATTTTAACTACAACATTCAGATAATTTGCGTTTCGCTCTTATTTTAGTTAATTACTTTTTGTTTTAGGAGATCCGTCCACTATCAGTCAACGGGTTCTTTACATTCCGATAGTCCGAGTAGTAGTAGTGTTTCTCCGGTGCCATCGCCAAGCCCTAGAGCTACGCCACTGCCTGTAGCCAGGTAGGCAATCTAAACTGCAACTTAATGTAAATCGCAAATGAAATTGTTGTGCACTTTATGTCGCCAAATGAACACCAAATCTATGGGAATTCTAAATACAAATTGTAAATATGAATACATCTAAATCGACTCTTCGATCCGGTTTGGAAGAACTTTGAATTTTGATTGTTCTCGTTGCATTATTAATTGTGTGTTGCGTGTATGATCGTAATAGATATGCGCATGTATGTTTTCTCTTTAGTGTTATCGCCACGTTAATGAACATTTGCTGTTTAATTAGTAGCAATACATTTTAATGTTCTTAGAGCATCATTACGACGTTATGCGATGCATGTATTATATATATATGCATGATGCTGTACGAGAATTGAATTCGATGTCTTAGATCGCCCACGGCAAGATCAAACGGACCGCCGCAAAGTAGCCTAAGAAGAGCGAAGAGATGGTCGTCCACCGGCGATTTTACACATTCCCCGCAAAACCAGGGAAGCAATTCCCAGCTCGTCGGTACCAGGTTAGCTCGCAACTAATAACGTAACAGTAAAACGCACCGTTTGCCTGCTATTTGTGATTTTGTTCACATTTCACTGATCACACGAGTTTAACTTTTTGTTTATCACCGCCAGAGTTTTCTTGCTTCCTCTCTCGGGCGATCGAGCGCGTTTCCCCGTTTCGAAGCTGTTTGTCTCTCGTTCCACTGGTCGGAAGATTACTATTACCTCGTCTTTTGTGCGCTGTTATGCCTTTTTCTTGCATCTCATTTGCACAGTACATTGAACTTAATTGAATATTATTTTTCTTTATGTGCTCGTTAATAAACATATTAATGTATTTTTTAAAAAGTACCTTCAAAGCAATGAAAACTCACAGATCTTAAGAAACAGGAAAGTTAAAAATAAATTGATGATTTTTTTCAGTATATAAAAATGAGATAAGTCTGTAATTTGTAAAGCCTAATTTTTTAATTATGAATTCATATCTAAAGTAGACTTTAAAATCATGGGCAAGTGTAATTTGTTTGGAAAGAAAAGATTCATTATTCTTCGGAAATTATGCTTGAAGCGCGCCGAATCGGTGGAGAATCTCTTTGTAGACCCATCGATCAAAGAGTTACAAGCACTTGGGAAACACGCCGATCGCATTAGAGACGGTTTATTCGTTTCTCTTCTCTTTACTCCGATCTCTTTTGTTTTGCACCGCATGGATTTTCGTTTGCATTTTCGTTCATTATAGATTGTCTGCGTCCACCAAGTCCCTGTTCAACCTGTTCAAGCCACCGGCGATGAACAACGTCAAGCACGGGTAAATAATATACCAGAGTACTTTAAACAATTTATTGCAACGTATCCGACTTCTCGCGAGCCAGCGCTTAGGCGACCCGCCGTGCAGTGGCCGCGAGGTCGCACGTGCACGCGGCTTCGCCGATGCACGTGCGCGCCGAACGGTCTTTAAGATGCAATTTTGTCCCTCCGCAGGTGAGCGCACACGGTAAAGCCCCGTTTAAAACACGGGCGTTAAACACACGTGTAGGATTTCCCGCGGGTTATCGTCATGATATATATCTGCATGACATACGATCTGCAGGATACGCGATCGCGGAGGCGGTTGATACCGATCTCGCCTCGCGGATCACGGATCAAATTGCGGTTCATCTCTTTGCAAGTGAAGGGCTGGAAATACGCGGAGTATTAAAGAAGAAATCGCGCAAATTAAATTATTTGATGATTATGATAATTTTTTATGTTTAAATTGAACAAACGGTTTTGCTGAAGCATCTACAAATTTAGCACAATTACGGATGTGAAAATAATTTTGTTGAATTATTAAACTAAAAACAGTTTTGACATTCTAGCAATCGGTTCGAGAATTTTACACAATTAATTGTTTTCAAGTTTGTAACCAGTAAATTTGTTAGATGTAGCGAAACCGTTTAATTTTAATACATTGACAGAAAAATTCTGCAAAAGTTGTAAATCACAAAATGGCTGCCGTAATTGAATTTTAAATTAAAATAAATATTCTGTCGAGTTTTTTTTTTAAAGCTTTGCACTATTACTGTCGCACGTAGTATGATTTATAAACAAACAAAAAATATGTCAAACATGACTAAAAGTAAATGGATTCCCATTGCACTTGTAATTTTTCTAACGTAGCAAAAAAAAAGTGTTTGCTTTGTGCTAACGTGTACTAATTTCTAATACTTGCCGATTCGTCGATCGGTATTGCTATGAATGTCCGTTAAACAAGAAGTTATTGTGTCGCATGTGTTTGCACGTAGAACAGTACGTACATAATAGTCGCATTGGCACGCTGTTAATATCTCGATACTCACAATCTTCGATTTCACATGCAAATGTCATGTACGGATTTTCTTGAGACAGTGGAACCTCCAGCTTGGCATAAGTACAGTCGAAAAGGAACGTGAATTCCTGATGTGATACTGCAAGAGACGGTAAAAGCCACATTTTTAATTTAAAAGTCACGCCTGGGATTGTCTTGCACCATGATTGGATCGTGATCAAAGTTAATCGCATGTTTTAATCATATTCCCGGAAACTATATAATTATTCGTTTGAAATTGATACGTGTAGCGGAGTGTCGTATTGCATTAAAGATACTTCTCATGCTATAATTAATATTTTATGAAAGTCGTTGTGATGGCGATTTTAATAATGACCACAGCACGATAGCGCTAGTTTTGCTATAATAGAATCTTGCAATATATGCATGTTGAGGATAGCGTGTTCCACGATGTCATTATCAGAGGACAAGTAAGTGCTTTTGGTCTGCGCAAGAGCTTCGTCTATTTCAGCTGCGTAAATTAATTTTATTAATTTGACAAAGTAGATAGATATTACACTTATATAATTGACACATTATCATTCCCTACCTTTTAAGTAAATATACATATAATAAAATTGAAAAAGCGTCTACCCGAGGACGATTTCAGCCGGCGTCGTTTCATTTTTGCCGACGTTTCCGGCGTGCTCGTGACGCCGTGACGTCGTGCACACCAGGAAACGCAGAACGCGTGGTTGTGCAACAGCAGGAGGAATCGCGATTCACTTTCTTCAGTAACGCAATGGCGCGCTTCGCACTAGAACGTTAAATGAGCCGTTAACCACGTGGTCCTCCTACCATACCTGTTGCCTTCCCGCATCGTTCAACGTTAAAAATGCACTCGGAAGTGCTTTATCCTTGCCCGCTCGTTGCATTGTTATAAACGAACTTGAATTTGAACCTCATTTGAATTTATTGATCAGACGGAATCGGTAATATCGCAAGAATATGTAAACAAGCCAGACTCTCCCTTTCTCTGCTTGCGTGACAATCTGTAATCATTTTGATACGCGCTGCATTTTATTATCAGAAGTATGCTTATATTTAAAAGCAGAAGAATTGCTTTTTAATTAGTGAATAATTTAAGTTTTCCTCGCACACAATTTTTTTCGTACATCCGGAGTATTAATTAAATTCGTAGTGCACAATAAATGTGAAGGCAAAGACGACGAAGGCTTCAACTTCGCAGTTCACGAAGAATTTGGTCAAGGTTCTACAGCTCTCCGCTACCTTGTTTTGCATCACATTGATTCGCTTTTGCTCGGCATTTGCTCACTGCATGGCCATCTTTTTTCTTAAATACCCTTACAAGGATATATATTAAAATATTAAAAATGTTATCGTTAGGATAAACATCATCAAATTCGTATCTTTGTTGAAGCATGTCTCATAAATTGGAAAAAACTAAAATAAAGAATAAATTAAAGAAGTTTGTGCGATAACGTCGTTTACGCGTAGTTTCATAAAGCGGTCCTCCTCGTCCTCAATAGATTAAAACCAGTCCAAGGACCTTGATCAAGCCCGGGACGAACAAATATTTTGTCCATGATAAAGTGATATGAAGGAAGATGAAAAGTAGAAAAAAATTAATACATAACGGCGCAACGCGCTTCGTGGAGTAATAAAGCCAAGTCATTACTCGCGTGAGTCATTCGACGCGGTTACCAGACACGGAAACCCTGGCGAGTTCGCTCAGTATAACGCGAACAGTACGACCAGAGAGTACGTCGGACAAATTCGAGCCAAAGTTCTTGGGGAGTTGAAAATGAAGTGAAAAATTAAGTGAAATTGCCACCAATATCGATTTGCAACACGTGAGAAAATCTTCGTAGCAATTTTAATCAAAGTAGCCTTTCTATTATGCAACAATTGAAAAATATTTGAGGAAAATTTAGAGAAAAACTTTTAGGAAAAGAATTTTTTAGTAAAAATTTTTAGTAAAAATTAAATGTAGGAATTAAAGAAAATAATGTGTCAGAAAAATTTACCATAATTGGATAAATTTTGTTTGGATCCAATTTTCTTTGTGAGAAATTAGTCCTTTTGAAACTTTTAGTCTTACATCTTTCATTATGAGTTTTTGAAATACGCTAGATATCTATCACAAAGTAAAATTTGGCGAATAAGTACGAATAAGCAAATGGAAAATAAACAATCTCTTTGTAGCACCAGAGACATGCAGTACAACGAGGAGGAAGGGACCGTCCGCATGTATTTGCGCGGTCGACCGGTCGTTCTTTACGTTCCTACATCCATGATGGAATCCTACGACCTTCACAAAGTTAGTACGCCGCCACAAAGCAAATTGAAGCTCGATTGGGTCTACGGTTATCGCGGGCGCGATTGCCGTAGCAATTTACACCTGCTGCCGACCGGCGAGATTGTATATTTCGTCGCGGCAGTCGTTGTTCTGTACAATATGGAGGAGCACAGCCAGAGACATTATCTAGGTCATACGGATGATGTCAAGTGGTGAGTGAAAACTTGGGGAGAATATCATATCCAATTTTTGCGAGAAATAATGCTGCAGTAATTAAATGTCTGATGAATAATGAACTATTATACATATTAAACTATTGAAATAATAGTGATATATAAATATATATATTATAAATTCTAAATATTTCATGCCTTTCGTATTTTTAATAATCTCCTATTTAGCATTAAATTTTAATGCAACAAGATTTTAATACATGGAACAGAAGAAATAAATTTATTTAACTTCTTATTAAAATAAAAGAAAATTAAAGTTCTACAGTGTCTTTTAATTAATAATATCTAAAATTAACAAACAATCTAATGTTTTTTTATACAGCATAGCAATACATCCTAACAAATTGGTCGTCGCAACAGGACAGGTGTGCGGGACGGATCGTCGGGATGCTATGGTAAAATTATTAAAATTAGAAAATTTAAAAAGTAGTAAGAAGCTAAGAGCGACTAAAAGATATAAGTTAAGAGATAATAAACTTTATTGCAAAATCATAAATTAAGATTTTAACTTATACACTTCTTGTTCGTTCGGTGTTCTTCTTTGTTCCTCTTACTATTTTTTACATTATTGCTTTGCAAAATACGAGCTGAGAATCCTTTCATTACGGAAATGTATATTAAATGAATAAAAAAGAAAAAAGAAAAAAATAAGACATAATTTTAACGATATAATATATAAAATTTAGTGAACAAATTACAAAATACTATAAATTTGATATGAATTTTAGCCACATATAAGAATATGGAACTCCGTAAGCCTGACGACTCTCAGTGTGATCGGCAATGGCGAATTCGACGGATCGATTTGCTGCCTGTCATTCTCCAAGGCCGACGGCGGAAATTATTTGTGTGCCATCGACGAGACTTCCGATCATAATATATCGATCTGGGACTGGCAGAAGAGCGATCGTGGTACTAAAGTGACTGAAACAAAGGTACGAGCTAATAATTTGACTCGCGCGCAACGACGTGATTAAACATCGCAGCATACATTTATAAAGTTGCAAATGATTCGCGTATATCTCGGCCGGAAGCAGGCCATTTAACGGCTGATGACTGTCGATTGTAGTGCTCTGTCGACACGGTGGTTTGCGCCGAGTGGCATCCGCTGGAACGTAACCAGATCGTCTCTTGCGGAAAAGGACATGTATCCTTTTGGTCCCTGGACAACGGCGGCATGCTGTATAAACGTATGGGCATCTTCGAGAGCAGAGATAAGCCCAGGTATGTTACCTGCGTTGCCTTCAATCAAAATGGCGACGTTCTCACCGGTGACAGCAACGGCAACATCATCGTTTGGGCTCGAGGTAGTTTCCTTAGCAATTATGATACCTCCTAAAAAATAATCTTTGCTTAATTTTTATAGAAGTAAAAAATTATCTTTGTGTCTTAAGAACGTTATTAAAAAAACTGCTTGTAAGTTTAATTAATTCACTGTCAAGTTAAAAACCGCATTATTTCCTTTATTTTTAGGTACTAACACAATTTCAAGGCTAGTGAGAAATCTCCATGAAGGATCGATTTTCTCCATATGTGTTCTGAAAAATGGTAACATTATCACAGGAGGTGGAAAGGACGGCAAAATTTTGTATTTTGACGCTTCTTTGAATCCGACGGGAGAAGATGCCCAGGCAAGTCAGGGAAACTTAAATTTAATACGTTTATGTACATGTTTTTTCAATTGAGATTTCCAATATAATTCTCCCGAAAAAAAAAATTTGAAATGAAATTTGTTTGATAGATCGAGGATCATTTCGGCGGAATTCGAACGCTCTCAGAGGGAAGAGGCACTCAATTATTAATTGGCACAACGAGGAACTGCATTCTCGTTGGCGAAAATGATATGGGTTTCAATCCTGCAATGCTAGGCCACGCTGAAGAAGTTTGGGGACTTGCGGCCCATCCGACTTTACCTCAATTCGCCACCGCGGGACATGATAGATTGTTGCAGATGTGGGACAGTTTAAGTCATACCGTGGTGTGGAGCAAAGATATCGGGGTATATAAAATTCATTTATTTAGTAAACTGCTTTCATATTATCTTACTTGTGTGTAAGATATTAACTTTAATTAATTAAATAAATTACGAGAATATATTAAATCTATATATATATATGTATATTTATTTTTAAATTTAAATTATTGTATATTTTCATAAAAATGTAACACTGAGCAGTGTTATAATGGCCAGTAATTAATACTTATTTTAAGTATTAAAATATCACTGCTGTTAGTACTTTTAATACTTAAAATAAATAATAATTACTGGCCAATTTAATACTATCCAGTATTACATTTTTGTAAGGGTATAATTTAAATTATAAGTTATTTTAAATTATTTTTAATTATTTTTAGAAAGTCTTCATTGCTTATACTCGTAATATATTGTTAATTTAATTAAAACAATACAGTTAAATAATTATTAAGCAATTTAACTCAGGAAATGTTAAATTTATACAACTCAATTTATTATTTACTGTATACGTACGTTAATATAAACATTGTTAATTAATTTATTCAATAGTTGAATTGCTTTATAACAAAATAATTGGTTATAGAGAAATAAATTGATTAAATAAAATTATTCTTTTAATTATATGTTTGTGTTAAAATAATAAACTTTCAACTACGTTAAAAATAACAAAAAAGTTAAAAATGACAAAATATTTAAATAAAAAAATTAGTTTAAATTTAAATCTTTAATATTTAACAGTACAAGATGAATAAAGAAGTTTCTGATTCTTGTTATTTTTAAGAAAAGTACATGAAATATAAATGTACAATACTTTATTAATTTTCATTATTCTATTACTATTACTATCTACATATTAAAAAAATATTTACAGCCTTTAGTTGATAAAATAAAATAAAATTTAATCAATTAAAATTAATAATATACCTCTTTATTTCTAATAGTAATTTAAAATAAAAAATAATATAAAAATCTATTAATTTTTAGGAGCAAGCACAAAGTATTGCCTTTTCACCGGATGGTAATATCATAGTTGTCGGCTGTGTGTCCGGGAAATGGTTGGCAATTGATAGCGAAACGCGAGAATTGTATACACATCATAGCGATGGTTCCGAACCTATTCAGGTACATTTATGTAATGTTATAATAACTTTAAAATGTGTCTAAATTAATTTTTATGAAAACAGTTTAATATTATGTGTCTGGTCCAATCATATTTGATAAAATAAATCTTTAGAATACAATGCGTATTATAAATTTACAAAAATTTACAACAAAAAATTGTTTTTGTATTTTATTTCATATTTTACATTATATATCCATGATTTCTAGGTTGTTCAATTTTCACCTGATGGTTCCTTGCTTGCACTTGGCTCCAGAGATAATTACATTTATATTTATCAAGTGAATGACGATGCAACCAAGTATAGTCGAGTTGGGCGATGCATGGTGAGTTGCAAATCAATAGTAATCTTAAATTATATTATTCAAACATCAGTAACGTTTATGAGTTCTTTGAGTGGAATATTTCTTATAACCTTTTTAACAGTAAATAGAATAACTAATGTTTATAAACTTAATATGATGTATCTGAAACTCTGAATGTATATTTCATATTTGTGATGTTATATTTGCCAGTATAAATTATTATATTTGCTTAAAATTTATCTATATACTTTTATTTAATTTTTTCATTTATCTTATTGTAATATATATTTGATATTACTTGTTTTGTATGTTGTAAATAACAAATGTAAATATGTGTACATATTTACTTTCTTAATAAATAATTAATCACGCAATTTGCATTTATTAACAATTCAATTATTTAAATTTTGTAATAAATATAATTATCTTAGTAACAATAAAAATATAATATTTATCATCTATTAAGTTTTCTTCCATTGCACTTTAAAAATATTCAAGCCATTTTTTTCTACTACATTGTATATACAATAATTATTAAAACATTTAGATATTTGTTTTAAAATTGTAAATAATTTACTTAGAAAATTATTTGTAAATACTAAATTTATAAATAAATTTGTAACTTAAACAATTTTATTAAACCAATAATATAAATATAACTTAATATATTTTATTAAAGACATCTTGTAAACATTTTAAACCTTAATAATGTTCAATAAAATTCTTTTCCATTTTTTAGCCAAAGCGGATTCGAAGGCACGGAGTAAGACTTGTGTTTCGGCCACTCGAAAATGTAGAAGGACGTCGCGTTGCGCGCACAAAATTATTTTAAACGCATTTAATTCTTAACAGAATTAAATTTAATTTTTCATGGAATAAAAAATACGCAACGTGACGTACCTCGCTTCAGTTTCATATACTCGTAGA
Source organism: Monomorium pharaonis (assembly GCF_013373865.1). Taxonomy (NCBI): domain Eukaryota; kingdom Metazoa; phylum Arthropoda; class Insecta; order Hymenoptera; family Formicidae; genus Monomorium; species Monomorium pharaonis. The sequence continues at coordinate 8,507,777 of NC_050468.1, read as the reverse complement.
ATACTTAATTTCGTAGTTGAACTTCCATCTAATTTTATAGCACCCGCACGCACGCTAAACATTGCTTATATAAAATATTACAATTATAATATGATAGATGATAGAACTGTATTGTTTTATTGCCACATGACATACTTATCATTTAATATTCTATAGCTAGCGACAAAAATGCAAAATCTGCAATAATTTTTTGTGATAATACATAAATTTACTGGGTAAACATATAGAGTTTTCTTTATTCCAGGGACATTCCAGTTTTATAAATCATCTCGATTGGTCTGTAGATGGTCAATACTTGCGCAGTAACAGCGGAGACTATGAATTGCTTTATTGTAAGTAAAGCCTTAATAACTTAATCAAATTGTAATTTAATTTAGTAACATTTAATCAAAGTGTAATTTACAACACGTTAAGATGAAATAAGAAGAAAAAGAAAAAAAAGAGGATAAAAGGAGGAAAGAATATAAAAACGGGAAAGATCAAGAAAGGATGTCCATTACATTATCATGAAACATTGTTATCACCATTTTACTGTTGAAGCAAAAAGAAAGTACCGATCTTAAGAGGATCCTAAAATGGAAACTGTGAATTCAGTTTAAGGTCGTCCTAAAAAATTGCAGAAACCTTGAAAATGTTCATTTTTTTGTTTGCTTAGAATCCTTACGTTTTTCCACTTGCCTAGAGCTAACTAATGTTAAAGATTTGGTAATATTTTCTATGGATTTCTAATATTATTTTTCAAATGCACAAAAAATATTTTGTATCCTACTGTTTATGACCACAGTCATTATGGCCATGGCCTGTCCTTTTCAACTAAACTTCTTACATAATTTATTTTTCTACATTTTATATATATTTCGAGTTGTACAAAAAAGAAAAAAGTCTGTAAAATTTTAAGATACAATTATACGTGCACAATGTAAAATATATGCAATTTTAATAACATATTATACGGATTAAAATCTAATAATTAAATTTAATAATGTTTGTAAAATATGTCGATAATTATAACCGTTACTTTTTCCATCTACAAAAAAAAGAAAAAATAGGTTAAAAATGAGAGATTTTCTTTGAAAATATAAATGTAATATAAATTGTGCACATTTGACATAGGACTTTCTATGAATTTCAGGGAATCCTGGTGTTTGCCGTCAAATTCCTCAGTCTTCAATGTTAAGGAATGTTGATTGGGCAACTCATTCCTGCGTGATATCCTTCGAGACAATAGGCATTTGGCCGGAGGGCGCCGATGGAACTGACGTGAATAATTGTACGCGAAGTGGCGACGGCAAACTTTTAGCTACGGGTGATGATTTTGGAAAGGTCAAATTGTTCTCTCATCCGGTGTGCCAGCCGAAGGTAATTTAAACTATTTTATCCTATATAACTTTTGCACCATTGTAGTTTAATTTTAAACTTGGTTCAACTTATTTTCTATCTCTTTTTAATTTTGAAAACTAGAAAAAGTAAGGTAAATCTAGTTTAAAGTTAAGTTACATTGATGAATTGGGCTTCAAACTTCTTTGCTTAAACTCATTTTGTTGTATATTAAGATTTTTGCAAATAAAATGTTTTATTTCAGTCATTATATCATTCTTATGGCGGCCACTCGAGTCATGTAACGAATGTCTCATTCTTGCAAGATGATTCCCGATTGGTATCGACTGGCGGCGCCGATACCAGTGTTCTCCAATGGATAGTAAATTAAGCGAGTCCTCGTGTTATTTTCGAGAGCGAGTGATTCTTAAAAGTGCACTTCAAGATCGAGTTAAGAAGATAAACGAATATCAGCCTTGCGTTTCTTAAATCTAAAGAATTACCTGAATTACCTAATCACAATCGAGCATCATGGCTTCTGTTTTAATTTAAAAAGCTAACGACGGCATCATCCTAACACCTCAATTTCTTGACATAAAAATACCGTACGCCGCACGAGGTAATTATGATAAGCATGTGAATGTTCTTAAAAAGGTTTTACTTGTTCAAGAGTGGAGAATCAAACTGACGCCTTGATTTCTTAACAATATGTTTGTCATCAGGCGCAAAAAATTTATAAATTCGAATGTACATACTCTCGTACGTAAAGCAACTCAATGCACCATGTGTGCAGCGTGTCTCCTTCTCGTATCAGTATATGTGATAGCACCGATGTAATCTTTTCTTACCATTATGTCCATTATTGCATGATATTAATGGATTTATCCATGTGGATAAATGATCGATATGATCACTCTAAGAGCGAGTTTTGATAGTGTATTTTAATTACAACAATTTGTAATATTTTACACTTTATTTAACACATTTTTTGGTTTATTTCTTATTTTTTGAAATATATTAAGACAGTTTTGCAAGTCTTTTGTTTTCTACATCACGGTAGAAGACTAATCTACAATGTGTTTTTTATTCCTTTTTTTCTTCTCGCTTTTTGCTTTGTGCCTTTTTCCTTTTCACATAATGTTTTATCGAAATTGACAAAATGAAAAGATTATAAACTTCGAAAGAGACATGAACAAGAGATAGAAACACGATTTGCCGATAAAATAGTGCGAAGAGGCAAAAATCCGAAACGACAAACAAGAAACAGAAAACAAAAAGCATATTGTAGATTAGACTTTAATGTAATCGTAAAAGTTTTTTTTTTAACGAATTTAATTTTATTTTTATGTGATTTTTCGTATACATATACGAAGAGCTCCACGAGTGGTCTTTATATATTCCCGAATAATACGTAAATGGATGTACTTTTTTTTTATGAAACTAATGCGTCCTCGCGCGTACATAGTCTGTCGTGCATTAATTAATGAATATACAAAATATACTTATAATGAATATAATTAATGAACACTTTGACACAGAAATATGATCAAATAAGTGCATAGAGCAAAATAATCATCTCTCTGATATTATATCATGTATAAATATATTACATATTATATAAATTAATAAATTATATAATAGATTCTACATTATATATATGTATACATACTATATATATGTATGTATATATATGTGTGTATGTATACATATATATATAATTATAATACAAAAATAATCAAATTTTGTTCAAATCAAATCAAATCTGTTTCAAGATAAACAAAAGAAAACTTCCATTTTATTTTATTAACCAAATAAGTACAATATATTTTATATACTTTATGCTATACAATTCTCTGAGACAAAATTATATTTGATAATTATATTTAAAAATTTTGACATATTGATTTGTAAATGAACGATATGCTTGCACGCGCGTACGCATAAGTATATACAAAGTATTCTTGAAATTATGTTAATTATCGTATAAATAAACTATTGTTCTAAATGATGATAATATAACGCGAGAGACCTAAGGATAAATCTCAAACCGAGAAGCTTCCGCAAAAGACTCGTCGTGAATGAAGACTCAAGGCTTCTTACAGCCAGACGCACAAAAATAAAGAAGAAAAAGCCCCTAAGTTCATGAAGGGCCTGATTACGCGAAAAATAAACTCACAGTGCCGTAATATGCCGTCCAATAGAAAAGTACGTAGCATAATTCGCAATTTGACGAGTGTGCTTTCAACATGACGGATTTTGTCACGACGAAAAAAAGAGAGGAGAAAGAGAGAGAGACAGAGAGAGAGAGAGAAACGGACGATAAAAGAAATACTTTTCGAGTATACGCCTATGGTGAATGCATGTACATATAAAAGAGCTCATAGCATTCTTTCGATGCGTTTCATATACACATATGCCTTCTCTTCTTTACCTCCCTTTTGGCATGAAGTATTTTACCAAAGTTTAACAGAACAAGGATAATCACTTTATTTTCATTCATCGTGTCAATGTGTAAGATATATCTATATATTTTATTTATGTCACGGTAACGTGTATGCGTATACATCATATGTATGTACTTTAAATAGATAATAAATCATCTTCAAAATAACGTCATGCAATAAAATGAATCTATTGTACAATATAACTATAATAGGATGTTCGACAACAGGTGAGAGCAAATTCTTAGAGATTAAGTTTAAATTAAAAAATTAAAATTAAAAATTTAAAAACTGATTGTGAGTGATCAACAATAAGATCAAAACCAAGAATGATAAAATTGCAATTAAGGCTTTGTTTTACAAATGCTTATATGTATATTTATGTTAAAATTCACGTAAAGTATTTTATGTATTTATTCATAAAATACGTGAATATTTAAGCATTTATAATTATAAGACAAAGTCTTAATTGCAATTTTGTTATATTTCATTTTTATTTTAGTTTATTAAAACACTTAAATTTTTTCTCTTTATTGCCTATGACACTTTATATAATAAAAACTAGTAAAATGTTAAGAAAATTGAGGTAATTTCATATTCAGCTAGCAAAATGTTTGCAATATTAATCAGCAGTAAATTCAAGAAATAAATTGCAGTTAACTGCGTCAATATCAAGCTTATATTTCATCCATAGAGACTGCAGACGTATGATGACAGTCGTCAAAAGTCAAGATCTGTTTCATAAGTGCCATATTGATTTAACAACCACTTGTGCGTATGTGTGTGTGCGCGCGCGCGCGCATGTGTGTGCATTATTTCTTACATTAATTTTGTTTATGTTCAACCAAGTACTGCAAATAGTCATTTTATTATACTTATTAATTTTATCTCACAGTTTTTTCATAAAAAAACTCTGTTTAATTTTTCTATTATGTTTGAATTATATTTAAATTACTATCATCTTTAATTACCTTATTTTTGTTATAAAATATTTTGTTACATGATTGACGTGACTCAAAGTCATTGAAAGTATACCGCTTTCAAACCTTCATTTTAGCAGTATAGAGAATCCAGCTCTACATGATACCGAATGATACGAAAGATCGCACAGAATCAGAGCGGAAACGACAGTAAAAATCTTGCGCCACTAAACGAAAGTGTACGCCGTAAAAGACAATTCCATCATTTCATCAATATTCTCATTCGGTGCATTTGTAAAACGGATAACCCCAACAGAGAATACTTAAATTTAGTTTACTATTAAGATGCAATTGTTTATGAAAGCAATATTTTCACAATTTCTGATTATTTCTAATATTAAATATTTCATATCAGAACTAAATTTTAACAAATTATAATAGATAATACTAAATTATAATTAATCATAGCTATATTGTTAAATATATAAAATTCTTTTTTTTTTCGATTTTTAAAAACGAGATGTAAAAACGAAATGTAAAATTCGAATTCCCATTTAATAAGTAGTTGCTCTTTTTTCATGATATTAATCGATCATCTCGATACATTATCGTACAGGCTGTCACTCTATGTTTTGATGTATTGTATATTTAGTTAATTGTGCATAAGTTTATTGATAAAATGAATAATCTGTTAATAAGAATTAATATTTTAAATTCAGATTTTAAATTTATTAATTAAATATTAAATTAAACTTAAAGAAAATTGTTTGAATTTACATTTTTAAAAAGTTAAATCTTTTAAAAACTAAAATTCTTTAAATATAAAATTTAAATATTAATATTGTCTAAGATTTCTAAATTAAACTATTTTAAATAGTATAAATCAAATAGGAATATAAGTTGTACAGGAATAATGGTAATTTTTTAAATAAAAATGAGTCTCGTTAATATAACTTTTAATAGACGTCAAGATAAAATGTTTAAAAATGAATCATAAATTTCGACATTTATTATTATTATCAACACATTACGTTTATAACATTAAAATTATTTTTATTTCTGTTTGCTTGTGCCCAATCAGTAAAATCTTAAATCGACATCTGTAAAGCAGAAACAATCTGCAATAAAATTTCGAATTCTTTATAAATGTCCAAGCGGCAATTTTATGTTGACATGTTGGGAAAGACGGCGCTAAATGCGGTTTAAATCGAAAGCGGTGAAAGTGGAGGCGTTTAATACCTATCCGTTAAACTTCAAGGTCGTAAGTGGAACCGAAAGAAACGCGATGAAAAAGGTCAAGGTTGCGTAGGAACAAAAGCGTATCCCAGCTCGCGAAGGGAATTTTCCAAATCAATCGCGTCACATTCGAAAAGCCGTCTCAATCGAGCCCTTTTCGCATCGAGCACCTCCTTCCGGCTGGGTTTACTTCCGGAAGACGTGACTTCCTTTCGTGAACAATGTTGAATGTTTGAGGTGCATGCAGTATCGTTAATCACTTTCGCTTCACTTGCTTTCCTCGGCCTATAGTCAAAGATGAACGGTATTTTTAGTGTTATAACATTATCGGTAATTTTATCATGTACAAATTGCATATTTAAAGTAATTGGATTAATCACATTTCATGGAAGAGTAACGAAAATATTAACTATTTAATATAAACAAAAAATGCAATAAGCGACGTGTCCGCAAGTCGAGATAAAAGCAACTGATCTCTCTCCCGTTTTTAAATAATAAAAAGCAAGTCGGCAAATATTAATTCGCCAAATTTGTTAAAATTGGTTATCCGTATTGCTCGCGCGTTTCATAAATATATTCAAATAGGTATTGCGGTTAAATACGAGCATACGTATGATAAAGTATTAAACATCTTTATTTACAGTCGCCGTTAAAATTGCGCAGTGCCAGGAAAACGAGATAACCTCGGTGCAGCGCGGCAAGACCAAGACTGCCGTGGCGGCCGTAAAATTTACGTTCGCGCGAAAGAGAAACTTACAATATTGTCGGCGTAACGATCGGTGCTCGCGGGGACCGCTCACAAGAGGCGTCGACCGACATTTCTTTTTCACGTGATCACGAAAATAAATTTCTAACAGTGACACGAGAGAGTTTGAAAACGCCTGAGAGAATTTCAGAAGAGAGGGAGGGAGGGAGAGAAGGGGAGTTCACCTCACAACAAGGTCCCACGAAATCACTTTCGAAAATAACTTCGTTTACGAGAAACGGCGGGATCGAAGTCGTTCGGTTTTATAAATAATCTTGCTTTGTTCGACGACGTGCGCATTGCCAACAGCCATGAATGAACGTAAACTCGCGAGCGGTTCCCTTCGTTCGCTGCAGCGCCGTGCGTTGTCATTGCCGTTCACTTAGCTCGACGACGGGTGCCCGATAAATTACGCGTTAATTAATCCCTCGCGTGAGACGTGCGCGTACAGAAATTCTCAACTGTTCAAGAAACGAGACAATTTTCTTTTAAACGTAGATTATTAAGTTACTTTTATGACAACTGTTATTTTTATATCAGTTATTTTTACAATAACCAATTGTTTAACGTCAAAAAAAGTAATGTTTTATTTCTACGTGTGACATATGTTCAACGTGTTAAATTATTAATAATAATAATTTGAGAAGTTATGAGCGGCAAATTTTAACGAGGCAGAAAATGTAAAAAGATCTATAAATTAATAGTTGGCAAAATATTCAGTAAACATGAATTATTTATTGTGCATTTAGTAATATCTCAAAAACTACGTAATATTTATTGCATAATGTTATTTTCGATAAAATAATTTCTGATCTAATGTAATAATTATATCGAATGCAGTCTAGGCATGAACAGGCAGCAAGATAAAATTCGAATTCGTTATACTAATAAAGACCATTTATTTTCTGATCGAGGCAAACGAGATTGTGTTCTAAAAAATGACGACGACATTATACTTCTCAGATTTAATTCGAGCCGATCGAGACGGTCGAACAGTTTTGAAACAACACATTGCCATCTCGCCGAGCAGTTAAGCACTTCTGGGTCCGCTTGGCCATTCGGTCGTTCGAGTCATCGATCATGCTTAATTGCATCCATCGTCCGCATCGCTGATATCATCCTGTCATGCGCTAATACATTATGCACGTCTATCGATCGAGATCCAAATAATGTAGCAGAAAAGAAAGTGAGAGAGAGAGACAGAGGGGGGATATTTAAAAAATATGCATTTATCGATGGCGGCTGTTCCAATTTAGAGACATGAAATTAATCGATATATTGTGAAAGAAGCACAATGAAAAAGTCCCACCGAAGATGACGTCATGATTAAACTCCGATTTATGCAAGTTTCACACTGGTGTAATAATTCGTTGAGAGCTCGTTATTGCGCGATTCTCTTTTGCCTCGTATCGCGTGATGCCTCAGTAGGATTCGCGCGATTATATAAGAGGACACGTATTTATAAAGAAGAAACAACTCCACCAAAACAAATTCTAATTCAAATTAGACTGATTGAAAATTCCGATAAGGCTATTTTTAGCTCACTTGCTATACAAAAAAAAACATGATTGTTTCGTTCGAATATTTATAATAGTGTTTCTCATTTAATGTTTCGTAAAGCGGAGTTGTCTCGCAAAATTCTTACAAAGCTACTTAATTTTCTTATTATTTTAATTATTGCAATAATATATTTTTTATATTGTTTTTTTTTGTTACAAGCAAACTACAGTTGATGTAATACGAATCATTAAAATTATATCATTTTTGAATTTTAGTTTCTTATTGGTAGAATCTAGCGTCACATGCCGAATGACGAAGACTTACATAGAATTAGAGCGGAAATGGTAGTGAAAATCTTGCACCATAAACGAAAGTGTACGTCGCGAAGACAATTCTACCGTCAATATTCTTGCTCGACGTTCGTGACTCAATTACTTCAAACAACCAGAAGATATTAAAATTCAGTATACTACTACATGCTGTTTTGTTCACATAGAATTATTAACATTTCCATAATTTCTCATTACATAATATATTAATAACACAAAATATAATGCATAAAGTTTTATTTTTTTACATTTTTAAAAAAATAATACGAAGTTTAAACTCATATATATCCGCTGTTCTTTTTATAATGTTAATTAGTTTGTCTTGATACATATCATATGTCAATTCAAAACAAACTACCATGTTTTGACACAGTTATAGCATAAATAAACAATAAACTTATAAGTAATATATAAATTTATCAAGAAATATTAATAAGAATTAATATTCATTAATCAAATCTTTAATTAAATTTTAAAAAATGTGTTATTTTAAATGTTTAAAATTTAAATTCTAATTAAATTTAAGAAATTACATTAAATTTAAATCTTTTACAATTATATTTTAAAATTGTATAACTCAAGTTTTTTACGCCAATAATGTTCTAGTATAATTAAAATATCAATTATGATTATATTCTTTAAATTTAATTAAAGTCGTAAGAGAAACAACAAATTTTTAAGTCCAAAAAAACGTACCTTTAAATTCATATTCGCACAGTAGGATAAGACATTCTGAATTTCCTCAATTCATTTACTAAGATCTGGAACGAGACACTTAATGGCGCACAGGTTGCACGATAAGAATGGCTTCTCGTGCGAAGTTGTGTTCAGCCACTCGGAAGGAAAAGTAACCGTTTCCCACGACGAAGGGTCGATTACATCGAATCCGCTCGAGCTTTAAAGCAATTCTCGTTCTCGTCCTGTACACGTGTGGAGTTTACCCACTATACGTGCCGACACGTGTATGTGCATATTCGTCATGAAACTTAAGGATATATTCACACATTCACAGTAAGAAATCTCTTTATTATCTGATCTCTTTAATTTGTGCAAGGATGTAATAAGCATTCTGTTTTGAACTATAGAAATAAATATATAATAGTAAATCTATAATACAAATAAATGCAAGTTTATTTCTACAAGAATTGTACATTTAATCTTAATTATTATTATTCTTAAAAAGATAAATAGCTAGATAAATGTTTATTTTAACATAATAAAATCTATTTAACCATTTTATGATCAGTTTAAAAGGAGAAATACGTAAGTATTATGCTGCAACTACTTTCTCCGAAATTAAGAAAAATTATTAAATTAAATATAGAAAAATTAAATAATGTTAAAATTATTTCAATGTCTTTAACAGTTTCTCTTTGCTCCGAGTCCTCTTTATTTTTGAGACTTTATATTTTTTTGTTATTCTTTATTTTTTTTTTTGTTACGCTTATTCTTCGTGGTCTGCATAATGTACCATTCTTGAATTTGTCGGAGCGAATTTCGCTTGAGGAACGAGTCGGGCAATCTATGTACTCAGGGAAAGTGCTGTCCTACTTGTGTGCCCACCACGTTGTATAGACAGACACAGCAACACACTCACTATCGTCGCACTATAGTGAGCTACCATTGCTAACGTGGGTAGCACTACTGCACACCGCGAGACTGGTAATTGCAACGTCACGAGCAAACGCACCTATGCGAAGCACTCGTTCGGGACGCTTTTATGTAATCGAGCGTGTAACGTGGCGAGAGCGTGTCGCAAGATTTCATGAATGAATCGCACGACTTTCGTGCCTATCGAAGCTGATTGACGATGGCGAGGAGGAATCGCCTTTATCCCGACAAATTCGGAAAATGTGAAGAAGCATGTAACATAAATGTGTAATCAATGAGAAACCAATAAGAAAATATTCTCCAGTGAAATAAACGCTGGCTTGAGTACTGATTATTATACACGATTATTATACACAATTGTATAAAATAACGTAATTGTCCTTCTCTTAAACTATATCATATTTTCAGGATTGGGAAGTAACACGTTACTTGTAACACCTTTACCGTTACAGTTACTTTTTTTGATAACGGATTAGTGGCAACGTTACGTTTCTTTTTCTGTAACTATAACGGTAACGTAGTTACACTTTTGAAGTAACGGTAATAAATTTAACAATTATTTTTATTGTATGAAGTTGTACTTTTTATAGTATAAATCCCATATTTATAAAATACATTGTAATTTGTACAATTCAGTTTTCAGTTATCAACCAATTATCTGATATGGAATTATTATATAATTCTCCGAAATTAAAAGAATCATTTATTAAATTTAATGTAGTTTTATCAAACAGTGCATCCGTCGAAAGGTGACTTAATATTGTATTGTATTATAATTCTGTATTGTCACCTTCTAGAGGTAATTTACATGATACATGATCTATTCATAAAAATTTTTTAATTATATATTTTAAGTTTTAAAGTTTTGTTTTTTTTTACTTTTGTGTGTGTGTGTGTGTGTGTGTGTGGTTTTTCAGATTAAAAATAAATTCATTCCTTTTGTTAATACTTAAAATTAAAAAATATTTCACAATTTTTTAAATTTAATCTTGTTTTAACATTGAAAAGTAATAGAAAGAGTAATACATTTTTATTAAGTAACAGTAACTAGTTATTTTTTTGACTCGGTAACGAATAATGATAACAAGTTACTTTTAACTTTCCCATCCGTGGCGGCAGTAATTGTATGAAACACTTACTCTATTGTATTTTGAAAGTCACAAGATAGTATATGTATAAAAGAAATCAAATGCATGTTACAATGGATTATGTAATCGTTAAAATTGTAGATTTAAAATATAGATGCCTTCACGCCTCGAGAAAAATCCACGCTATTAACAATTAGAGCGGCCAAGGAGACAAATAAGAGCCGTTTAAACTTTGCTATAGATAGAAACAGTTTAACAGACGATTTTATTATCTGCCATCAAAAACGAATAAAGGAAATATTATATGGATTATACAAGGCTGAGGTTAACAAACAAATGCGCTATTGGGTGTCTTTTATTGATTATTACAAATTTCTTTTTATGTAAACATGAAATACACATGCGCTTTGAGCAGAGTGTTATAAATTTTAGTGCGGATTGAAGGATAAACGAATAAAATGCTTGATGACGATACTTATGTAAACTACCGAGTTAATTATACACAGAAAGAAAGATTTCTTTAAATTTAATAAACCGTTTTGTTCGACTATTTCAAAGCATACATTTCTTTGTTTCTAATAAATTTTATTAAATCTAAAGAAATCTATTTAAAATTTCAAATCAAAACCAAAGAATCAAAACCATATATCCTTTAGAATAGTCGAACAAAACTGTTTATTAAATCTAAAGAAATCCTTCTCTCTATTTTTTTTTAATTAAAAAATTTCCGCGTCTTTCTCGAAATCGCACAATTGAATCTGTCTCTGTTCTGTTTTCATGGTTTATTGGTTCTGGTTATCATCTCCGCTCTCAATTCTCGATTTTTCGTTCTAAATGTTATTCACAAATTACTGTCTAATTTTTAACGACGTTGTTTAAGTTTCTTTGTTATTTGCCAATGATCGTAGAATAATCTCAAAATAATGATCGTTATGAATATAAGGATTCCTTCCGCGAAAAATCTATTTCTAAATTCAACGAAAGGCAGACCAGCAGAGACAGAGAAAAAAAACTTGCGTATTTAAATGCGCGATGTCTATGTTTACTTGCTCCGCGTTGCTCGCGTTTGCAGCGAGAATTGTGGCAATATAATAGCCACAAAATATTTGAGGTATCGCGTGAAATCCGAGAAGAAAGAAATAACATAAATACGGTAAGCAACAGTGCGTGAGTTTCGGTGATTTGCTATTTAAAACAACAAATAGAAATAACAATGTTTTTCTACGTCAGAAAAAATCAATAATTATGATTTTCAATCATAAATTATAAATTTAATTTAGAATAAAAAAACATATATGTGTACGTGTATATTGACAGATATAAATGCCTGAATATGTGAATATCTCGAGATACCTCCATATTTTATATAAAAGTAACTAGGTACTACTTTTAAAAATCAACTTTCCCATTCCTATATTTTCAATTATGATTCTCTTTATTCTGAAAAAACCTCAAATTATTTTTTATAATTAGCTAATTATAATTTTATTTTTCTGTATGTTATATTTACAGTTTATTATGCTAACAGCTAAATGTTCTCACGCAAAGATATATTTGCCAAACCCTTCTCTTTATCTTTTTAATTTAAATTTCTTTCTTTAATTTAAATATTTTTTAATAATATTAATAATTTTCACTATTGGTATTATCAAACTTCTGAAAAATGTTGCCATTAATTTTTTCTAATCAGTACATAATTAGATATTTACAACTTTTAAATAATTCAAAATGCTAAACATCTAATTTATATATTCGTTAAATACAGTAATAGTATTTAATACCTGTAATTAACACCGCGGGTGCGCTACGCGCCTCGAGATTTTTCCTGCGATCTTCTCGTTACTTCGCGGTGCAGTCTTTGTATCGAAACAACACGCGCCCACCGATTATCTCGCTGTTCTAATCACAGGTCACCATGAGTCTTGTAAACGTTCCGCGATGTAAAATATTTTATGAATTAATGCATGAGTAGGTACACTGGATGTAATAAATGTGCATATGTATTCGCCACGCGGACCTTCTCGTTCCACTCTAACTTAATTTTAAACTACAGAACTTGCGAAACGTCGCGGCTGAGACACGGTTGCTATTTTCCCGGGAGCGCGGCGACTAGCTTTTCGCCTTTTATTCTAAGAAGATCTGTACATAGAATAGAACAAGAAGATTTTTGGAGACGGGAAAGCGCAAACGAAGAAATCTCAGTTAATTGGTCGAGCACCAACAGACGAAATTATTAATTCTTTTTGTTAGACATATTCCTGTATTTTGAACACTAAATATGCAAATTCCGCAGCCGATGATTATATTTATATTAACATATTATACATTAAATTACTTATAAGTAATATTTTTTCTTAATTAAATCAAGTTAAAATTAATGACCTATAAAATTAATTACATTAAAAATTGCATGGACAAAAAAGCAGTTTAGCTAAAAGTTGTTTTAAGATTTAATTAATATAAATTAAATTAAAAAAGGATATTGTAATTCTTTTATAATAAAATCATTAAATAAATTTAATATTTTATTTATTATATACTAAATTTATATAAAATAACAAAAAATATTTTTTTATATAACAATGTTTCTTTCATTATAATTTTTTTCTCTCTTATGTAGGCAATTTTCAACTTAGAGAAAAAAGTTAGTCAGTTAAAATTTATGTATTTTAAAAATAACTAGTTAAAATTAAAAAATTTTACTTATATAACATTAAGTAAATTACAAATTAACATTTATTAACCTTTTAATTTTTATTACGTACTTTATTACTATTCATTGTTCAATTAATTAGTCAACTCTGCTTATCAAGTACTATTTTAAGTTACGCAGTATCTTTTATCTTAAAAACTCCTATATGCTTTTTTCCTTATCTTCTCTGTAAAAGCAAAAACTATTAAAAGAAGATTAAGAAACCTATTATACTATTTAGAAAAAATCAATCACACAATTTTTTAAATCAAATATAACTTTCTGTCATTACTTTAATCTTGTCTTGTAGTATAATACACGACTTTGTTAGCGTAAAATATTCCATACATTCAACTACAAATCCCGATGCATGTTGCCATATAAATTTATATATTATAAGTGCATGTATAATGGTCAATAAATATTGATGGATAAAATAATCGATTAATGCAGAATTAATTACAACGTTACTTTCCAATTTTCCGTCACTTTTTAGTTAAATAAACTACAGAAAATAGGATACATCACGATAAGTTTTATCCGGTGTAATACAAACGCTCGTAAACGGACGACTCTCAAAAATGTTAATTTCACGTTTGTATTTATAAATATTCAGTTCTTTATGTATATCATTAGCGCTTAAAGGTACAGATCTCGCGACGCGTATCGAATACATAAAACGCTAATAAAGCTTTAATACGCTCATCTTTTTTCACTCGTCACAAAGTTATTGCATATATTGTACGCGTAACGCAGTCGTTTTGCAGCGCGACATGCATATTTACATGAAATGCAGGATGAAATTGGCGCAGCAATTAAGCAGCTCCTTTCTCCGCGATGACACTTGAAACTTTCTTCAACGCGGTTTATGTGATCGCGTTAGTTTTCGTCCGGAAACCAGACGGCGGATGAGCTGTTGTTCTTGCAACCGACGCAATTAGCGTGTTCTCTAATTACACGGAAAATTGAATGCGATCATTATACGGAGAAATAGATGTTTTACGGAAAATATTACGGCAATATCGTTGTCTCAAAGAGACAATGAGTCCATATTTCGTTTCATCCAAAATTAATGTCACTTATTTGAATAACAAATGTTAAAAAACTAGAGGAAATAGTACTTTTTAGCGACAAAATTAAAATTAACAATTATATGTAATGTATAAGCCTTAAAAATTAAGGATTTAAAATAGTTAAGTAAAATTAAATCCAAAATAATTTTAGATGATAGATATTTTATTATCAGATAACATAGTATGGACAACATTTCTTACACAAATCAATTTTATCTACAATAAGTTCACAGAGATAAAATAGAGTTTTTTTTTGTATATCCAAAGTTTTGATTTTTAAGTCCAAACGAAAAACTGCTTTGCGTATCGCCTTTGAACTTTACAATTAACTCTTCATTCCTGCTCGGCGGGTGCAACAATTTTAACGACGTAATACAAAACGAACGAGGGGAGGGAGGCATCGAGCCAATTAGAGAAAAGCTCCGCGCGTGTGTCGCAAAGGGTAAATATAAATCTCACGGGATGTGTATCGCAACCACTGAGACGGTAGCAGGCAACGCCCTTAAAAGCGGAGCGAAAACGATGGTGATGGCGACGGCGCGGCGAGAGAGGTCCTCTCGGAGTGGAAAAGGACGCCACGGCGGGTGGGATGCGGTTCGAGGCAGAGGGGAAGCGTAAAGATAAAGAAAAAAACGAAGGAGGATACACTCTTGGCTTCAAATCAAGGACCAGACGAACCGGTCTACCCCCGTCCGCGGGATGTGTCGTATCTTTTTTTTTTCAGCCTCCTTTTTCCCCCAGGTGTATCCTTCCTTTTTCTCCCTCTTTCTCGCTCCCTCCCTCCTCCCCCCTCGCTCCCCCGTTGGCCCCATCGACCCCTCTTTTCATCTCTCGGTCGAATCCTCGCAGGTGTCCGAGGCAAGAGATGCCTAAAAGTCACGACTAGGATGGACCAGAATCAAGACTCTCGTTGTTATCCTAGAAGGATAGGAGGAGAGAAGGGGGATCGGAGAATCGAATTTCTCGCCGTACGATTCACCAGGATTTATTTCGATTGATGCGACGCAGTGAGATTCAAGTGACAAAGAAAATATATACGGAATCTCTTGCTTCTCGAATATTTGTTGGAATAAAACCACCTCGCACACTTACCGTGTTCCTGTATTTCGTAATAATAGATATCTCACTGTGGAAACAAAGCAACACGTGCAAATAAAGAACAAATAAAGAGATTGAACAAGATTATCAATCAATACGGTTTTTTTTTCTTTCGAATCTTATATCAAAATAATACGAATTATCTTTTCTTGCGAGACACTGTCATTATTAACATGACACACATTGTACCGCTCACATTTGGTGGATGCAATTACACGTTTTACAATAGAGCATAATATTCTCCGAAACATAAACGGCCTCTCAAAAAACCTAATTTTCTTTAATAACACCTCCTGTCACGTTGTCCTGTTTCGGTTGAATATTCGTTGCACGCCCACTTAAAAGGACAATTTCCCCGATCGTGAGAGTCTTGTGGCGAAGCTCGCCTTATTTCTTTTGCAAGTCGTAACGCGCGGGTACAGGTGATCGAACTCCGTCAAGGGTCGCGCGAGGATCCTCAAGGAGAAGGAAGAGAGGAACGCCTCTCCCGTGAGCGCTTTTTGCTCCGCGAAGGACCGCCCCTCGCGCAAACTTTTTATCCCTCCCTTATGACTCGGTAATTTAAATTTTCGAAGCCGCATCTTCGAGAGTGAGAGACAGAGAGAAAGAGAAAGAAAGAGAGAGAGAGAGAGAGAGAGAGAGAGAGAGAGAGAGAGAGAGACTTTTTGCGGTAAATGAGACTCACGCGCGTGTCTTTTACTTCGTCGCGCGACACGTTCTCCAGGATCGTGTCTCTCCACCGCGATTCAGGATCGTGAGCCAGAATCTACTTCGGAAACCCTCGCCCGAAGGAAATCGCACGACGATCGGTGGAGTACGAGAGGAATAACTAAGAAGGGATCCTCGATTCGAATGCGAGACTGCAGCGCAAAAGGTGAAGCGAATCGTCGATAGAGTTCTCCTTCTTTCCCAAGGTACGATGTCTATTTTGCTCGCTTGCAAATACTTATATACTTGAATCGCTGAATTTAATTTTAATGATTGGTTTTTTAAATCATCTAAAATTATTCCTTTCTCTATACAAAACGAATAATGGATAATTAAGTGAATGAAACTTTTTAGGATTTTATCAGGACAACTCAGGACTTCCTAAAAATGTTCGTAGGACTTCTAAGAACGTACGAATGTATACTTAAAATACAAATGTATTCTTAAAATATCTTACGGGTGTTCTTTGGATATTGTTTAGGACAATACACAATTAAACAGAATAAAATCTTTATGTCATAAATTTTTCAGTAAAATTTCTCAGAAATTTTAATTCCCTTCATGTGTACGTGAACCTTGGTCAAGCTCTAGATATGATATAGGATATGACGTGATCTGTCACATACGACCTTTGACAATCGGTCGTGTCACATAGCCATTTATTATCAACAACGCGGAAGCGACTTCCGGTCGGTCACGGCGTTTCCTTCCGGTCGAGAATTATTATTCGAAGAGTCCACGCCTCGAATCGGCGACAAAATTGCGCGAATAAAATTTATTTTTTAGCAAAAAAAAGACGGAAAGAAAAAATTCAGATACAACGTGCTATTTACCAGCGTTTGCAATCACGTATTCACTGTCCGTCGCATTGTAATGCACCTCGCTGATACATACCGATCGCCCGCACGGCGATGGCGTAACGGTGCGCATGCAAACATTTATTGTTGCTTTTGAAAGGAAGAACGCACGACAACGTCGAAAACAAGCAACATTTCGTGAGAGGTACAAGGTCTCGAGAATAATGTAACCTTGAAATTACAGGAAAGAATAATGTAACCTTGAAATTACAAGAAAGTATTCGCTCGCGATACGTGTTTTGCTTCCATGAGCCGAATTAATTAATATGTCTTTCGCAAATAACTAGCTGAATTAAATATAATCTTTTTTTTCACAAAGCTATTACACCAAATTGTGTTAACAGGTAGTGGCTATTTTTATAATTTGTGTCAATAATAATCAAACGTGTCTGTCACGATCATAATCATACTTTGTTGCAGGTATTGGACTTTAGCGTGAAGCAATTTTCCCGTCACTAAAATGATTGGCGCTTCCGCGAAACAATTGTACTCAAAACATCCGTATAAATACATCTTGCTTTTCTGTAAATTAAGGGGATGCTAAAGTGCCCGTCAAACTTGATCGGGGTCAATAACGTAGAGTCATTTGTGCACATTATTAACAAGATTTTGTATGTACCTCTTTTATAGATTTGAAAATCCTTTTCCAGAATTAAAGTACACGTATTAATATCAGTCTGTAATTGAGATTTTATACTAAGAACAAAATTGTTTTTTAAATTGCTTTTTTTATCATCTTGTACCTTTTTATGCGTACTTTAATTTTATAAAATTTTTGTAATTCTAAAAAGTAAAATATTATAAAATAATATTATATAATACAAACACACACACACACACACACACACACACACACACACACATAATTTTATATGTTACATCAAGTGTAACATATAAAATTATAAATATCATTTTATTTTGAAATCTGATGCAATTTCGGATCGTGAATCGTGTCATGGATTATAATGGATTAAAATAAAAAACTTAATAATAATAATTAAACTTTAATAAAATAATTTTAATTAAATGCTCAGTTAATATAAGTAAATATATTTAGTAATATTTAATAATTAGATTAATAATAACCAAATAGTTGGTCAAAATTATTATACTAAATATTTGATTACATTAATATTTAATTAAAATTATTTTATCAAAACTAAGTTTATCATTAAGCTTAATTTTTAAAAACTCTTTTTTCAGTATAGATTAAACGCATTTTTGGTATAATAATTTCCTATTATGTTACATATTTTTTATAATTTATAATTGATGACTAATTTAACATTAATAAAGAGATACCTATTTTCTCATATTTTCTAAAATTCTAAACGTGAAACAAACGCAAGCTCATTTATCGCCTTTATTACGTAAAAAGATGCATGCGTTTATTTTCCAGTATGCGTAATAATGCACGTGCGATTAAATAATCGACATGGCATTTCTGAAGATAAAAATAATGCTTCTGTCATAAAAATCAGTTGTCTGCGCGCTACAGGAAACCTTGACGCGGCTGCATTGCACCTGTTGCATTTAATGGACTTTCACCCAGTTTTCAGGCTGGTGTAACAAGAAATTGCTACGTATAATCTAGCATAAACGCAAATTGTCGGGTACGTCGCTGAGCCACGCGTACTTTGCGATGCCGACCGTGTCTCTCTCGATGTGCGTAACTGCATAATGCGCGCGTAGCGCTCCCCGGAGTCGCGGTAGACCCGGGTGAAACGCCTTTATCTACTTTGGAGCAATTTATACCAATTCAACACGCAGCCTATATTTACGTTTCATATGTGTCTTTACAATTGTTGTCGTTTGTCACCCAGTCCTATATTTCATACCTTTCAAAAGCAGTACCAACACGTTCATGTAATTTTTCAAGCTGTATTTAACAAAGTCATCGTTCTCTTTTATTAACAAAAAAAAAAATAGAAAACTTTATATAAAGAATTTCACACAACATGCAGCAGTTAGCAATTGTTGATTGGATGTGATAAAACAATTACGACGGATAATAAAAGAAATAATCATCACGTTATTAGTTTTTAAAGTACTATGTTATAATTAATTTTACTTTATGATTTAATGTAATATATTATAAATATATTATAATAGGAATATAAGTATAATAAATATGAGCGTATTGGTAGAATAACAATAATTTCAAATAAAAAAGTTTTCTTCCTTTTCCTTTTTCTCGCTCTCTTAATTCTTATTTATATGATATATTATGTTTCGTATGTATCGATATAATTGGTGTATCTTATTTCAAAAGATTTATTCCACCTTCTTAATAAATGAGTTTATTGCTCTACCATCATATATGTTTTTATTATTTGTTTTGCTACTCTTATCATTTTTTCTAAAGATGATAGGATTATTTATATAAAGCGACAAGATATAATTACTCCTTCGTTGCCAGTTGGCAGTTGAGTAGCTGGTTCGTAAATTAACAATTATGTAAGAAGGAGGAGTTCTTACAATTAACTCTGCTATCGCAGTAGATAAGCAGGTAAATAAAGCGTTAAGATGCGCGCATATCGTAGAAGCATCTCAATCTAATTAAAGGTTTATCGCGACACTCAACGATCGCTTGTGGAAAGTCGAACGCCGACAATTGCGCTCGGATTTCTCGCCGCGGGAGACGCGCGAAAATCCGATACTACGTTCGCGTGAAATGTAGCCGCGACCGCTAGTACGCGCACGCGAAACCGGAAATCGCGTGGACGATGGACTTTTTTACATTTGCAGCGCGAGCGAGCGAGCGAGCGAGCGAGCGAGCGGGCGCTCGTTGAAGCATCGCGGTGTTTAACACGAAAGATCGCGGAGGGGCCCCCGTCTAAAAAGGCCAACAAGAAACGACCCCTGCGGGCCGGGAGAACCCGTTTTACGACTCTTACTTCTTCCCTTGCGGCCCTCGGCATCGCCAGACCCCGAGCGTCTCTTCTTCTTCTTCTTCTGCTTCGTCCTTTTTTCTTTCTTCTTTCTTTACTTCTCTTCTTTACTCTCTCGGAATCGGCTTTCGTTGCGGTGTGTTTTCGAGGATTCGAGCCGCAGCGAATTTGCGAAATCCTCGCAGTGCGATTACTTCGTATAAATCGATACATTTGTCGGGATGTATATGGTTAACGCGCTCTTAAATCGTACGAACAGATCGTCTAAAAAAATGACGTTTGGGTAACAAGGAAACACGAGCATCATATGTAATCGACCGAGAAACGTAACGAAGTCGCCGAGACTAAATAATGTCCTCGATGTTCGTGTTTTTTTTTGTTTCCTTTTTTTCATCTGAAGAATGCATATGTAATTTTACTTTTTGTGTTGAATTAACATGTTTCTGATATTCTCCGATTTCTCCGGAATCGTAACACATAACAATATTACGGACAAATATTGTTACGAGAAATTCTCTAAATGTAAGAAAACAAAAAATATAAATAAATATAAATAAGTTATAAGTATACTTTAAAATTTCACTAGCATATTCCTGAATAAAGGAAAAAACAAATATTCTCATGAACATTAAACTAAAAATGTTTCGTTGTCGAAATAATAGACACAACATAGTAGAATCAAATAATGATTTTATTTAAATAATAACATTTCCATAGATCCTCCTCATTGTTTTAGCATGGTGTTCTATAAACAGTCTTTAAATGGCCCCATAGAAAAAAAATTTAATCTGATACTCACATCAGGCATGATCTTCAATCTATTTATGTCCATTATTTTGAAAACAAAGCATTGTGGCTGTCATGTTCATAGCCACATTTGTTTTTTCCTTTTATTAAAAAACACGCTCGCAAAATTAAACACATTAAAATATTTACCCTGTATATATAATATACCTAATAGTTTATTAAAATATTGTCATGCATTAATATAAGATTCCGTTCGTAAATATACGCTGCTATTTTTGGAATTGATATATAATGCTTGAAACTTTTTTTTAATACATAAATAGGTATTTGCCAATACTTATTTATTCTTCTTCTGTTATTGAAGATAATTAATAAAGGGACTAAGAAACAATCATTCTCAGTGAGACTTAATGAGGCTAATAATACACGCTGATTAACGAGTATTATTAATAAACACGTTACATATGTCCAGCGTTTCGAGGGACATTTTAATCTCTTTCAGTGACGCACCGAGCATATACTTATACAGTCGTATAGCATCGCAACAATATGGGACTACGCGGCAAAACACTCTTATCGGCCGCCGTCAGTCCGCGGCAATTTATACCAATTGAGAGGAGCCCGTATGTCAGCAACACGCGACCTGGTCGTCTGGTACCGCGGCATTAATGTAACTTAAGGGTGGCCATCCTCGGCAACAGGGCACGGACGGAGAGCAGGCAATTTCTAAATCATATTTGAATGGGGTGGCGCCGTCACATGCGGGTTGTAGTAATAATGGGGAATCGGAGAAAACGAGCAGATCGGCGTTCCTGCGCGACCGACGACGTGAATCCCGATCGAATTGCCCTCCCAGATTCTCACGGAATTTGTATGATGGTGGTGGCGTGTGCTTTAATTCGGTGCGTTCACTGCGGCGAGGGGTAAAGAAGTAAATACTAAGAATCTATTTCAAATCTAGGGAATCATTATATTTATTAATTCTTTGATGTCTTAAATTGCTTTTCTTTTGCATACAGCAATAATAAAATATAATTACAATAATAAAGAATCAAATTAATAACGATAGATGTAAACATATTTAGTGAAATGGAGAAACGATCTTTAGAAGCTTTCCATTTTAATTTATGATAAAAATTTCATTACAAAAATATTTAATTACAGCAAGGTTGGAATTTTTCGTATAACGAGATACGCATTATAAATTTATTCTTCATTAATTATTCATACATTAATCAAGATTAAAACGTCATTTCATACTTATATGAATCAAAAACTTTCTTATTCAATTGAACAACAAAGTTATTAACATTAATTCAATCTTCACTTGGATATAAAAAATATATAATTTATTTTTTTATAAATTATTTGATATCTTTCATTTTTCGGAAGATATTTTTGTTAAAATAATACATTTAAAAATTTATATAATTTCTATAAAAAATTAAATTAATTTACAAGAATCTTTAATATAGTAATAATTTAAGTATTATAAAATGTTATATACGAATAATAATAACGCAATTAAAAATGTAATATTATTTATTTGCATGCATGTGTGTGCTCAAAATAAAATTAATTTATTTAAATACAATTAAACTACATTCTCATAATATAGATTATCATACTATATATTCTTCCAATTCTCATATATTCTTATTACTGAAAATGTTACTGCTCTTCATAATTATATTAAAAGACGTTAAACGCGTACAATCTCGCAACGATCAAATTTAATATTTTCCAAATAAAAAAGTTAGTTCTTGCAATTTTAACTTTATTTTCGCTATAATAATTTGCAATAATCCAAACGATAGCCTTGCCTTGAAAATAAAATCAGGCGATTAATGGCCGACATAGAATTGCAATTTGATGGTTCGCGCTTGAACGTGCGCCGTTATCGATCGGCGACGCGCATCGACGTTAATCATCGCCATGATCTAAAGCTAATTCCCTGGCGTTTATTAGCCGGCCGTCCGCGTTTTACAGGTCGCCCGCCGAAGCATCGCGCGACTGGTTCGTTTAATCCGACGTGTCGTTATTTATCAGCACACATCCGCCGGCCGCATATCATTACACGGAGCAGGATCGGATACGCGTTCGCGTATCCCCTCGTAAGTATGATTGAGTAAACAGCCGGGCGACTTTTCAGCACGGCCCGCCATTCCAGTTCGCCTTGGATCCGTCGCGGAGTTTCTTAACTTCCGCGGACCTAGCGAATCGCGCGTGTTCGCCGGTTATTTATTATTCGTTTTCTGTTTAATCCGGTTGCGAGAGGGAGTTGCAGAAACGTCGCACACGACACTCACCGTCAATGCGACTGCGGTACCTCGTTAATCGCCGCGACTTAGAACTGTTGCAATTCTCCCCAATTTAGATTACTTCAGCAAAGTATTGATAAGCCTTAACAATCGGTTTGATCTTCCATTGATTTATGATGTTGCCACATGTATTAATGTAAGAGAATTAATCAAGAATATAAACTGCTCCTATGTGCAAAGGAATTAATAAAGTAAAATAGGCCATGCATATAACGAGCATTTTCAACACACATTATTTTATTTTTTACAAAAAATTTTTTATGCAGTGTTGACAGTACGTTTCGCTCTACTTGGCCTTTATCGGCTGTCATAATATTATTTCATATTAAATCTATCTACAGAAATATGTTACACAAGAGAAGTTGTTAATAATTAGAAACATAATGTTCAACATTAAGATATAATTCAAATAAATAAAAAATGTGTGACGATAATAGTTTTAGAGGCAACTCATTTCATAAAATCATCTTGAATAAATTCTTTGATAACAAAGTTTCATTTTCACGTAACTCAACAAACTCACGAAACACCTTAGCAATTGCGTTCAATATTAATGCTACTTGTGAACATCTAAATTGGGAATTGTTTCTAAGGAATACTTTAATATCTAGGGTTCCTTGACCCCCTCGAGTATAGTAAGAAATCTACCGTGGCAACTGTTTCTTTTCCATGGAAGAGCTATTTGTAATGCACGATGGCGAAGAGCATACGCCATGGCATTTCAATCGTGCATGTCGGCTGCAAGCACAGCTCGCGAATGTACCTATTGCGGACGCAGCGCTTCTTATTATTTCCTTGTTGCTGTTATTCGATATCATCGATATTTTGCATACGCCGCAATGTGGAAAGATACTATTGGCTGTTATCGTCGTGTTTCTCTGTAAATTCACGCGGTTAGAGAGCCAGAGAGAGAGATCCACGTAAAGAGGAAGCGCGCAAGAAATTTTTGAAGTCAGCGATATCTCGACGATCTCCTTCCGCGGCGTCGTCTCGAGAAGCGTTCCCACCCTCCCGATGGAATTAATCTTGTCGGCCGTAGAGAAAAAGAGAAAGAGAGAGAGAGAGAGAGAGAGAGAGACGCGCGGACGAGAAACCGATTAAACTGAGGCTTGAAATTGACCGTTGTTGCTTCCATCTTCCGCATTAGCATCACTTTTACCCGTATGAACGGTATAAAGTGAACCGCGGTTCACCGACGCGATTGCAGATCTAACGGGTCGCACGCCACGCCGCGCCGCGCCGCGCCGCCGCGGTACGACGCGTCGCGGCGCGACGCGGCGCGGGGTTTTTCGCCGATTGCTTTTACGACTCACTTGATGTAACGGTCACCCGCAGCGGACTTTGTAAGTAGTCAGTTGTTAGCCGGCAATTTTCAACAGCAGGCGCTTGTCATTAAACGTCAGCGTCACTCTTAACCACTTGAGGCCATCACGCTTAAAGCGAATCGGCCAATCGCGGCCCGTAAATATGATCGTCGTCCTGGCCGGAGGTCTAAACGCGCGAGTTGCGCGCGGCTAATTCTCTAATGCGGCGAGCGTACGCCGCATCGTCTCGGCCGCAGTTTATGCACGTGTGCAGGCATTCTTAATAAACGGTAAAAGCCTTTTTTCCTCCCCTCCAGTCACACGACTAATTATCCATCGAATCGTTTCGAATTGTTTTTCCTCTCTCTCTCTTTTTTTTTTTCCTGTTGGAACGTTAGGAGACCGCTTTATCGCTCGAAATCCTCGCGCCGATTGTGAGACATTACGCCCGGCGATCAAGCTGCTTGCGTTTACACGCGCGGGCAAACGCTATTCGACATCCTCATCTTATACGCGGCCTGTCGCCGGCGGGGATTAGATTGGTAGCCAGCCGCTCGAGGATGCAAGGATAGCTGCTTCCTGGGTTTCCTCCGCGCGTGAATGATTTCGTACGCCTAACGTCTCGTCACTGTGCATTTACATTTACTGTAAATTATATGTTACGTGCACTAATAACAAGCTGTAAACTGCCCTGTAATGAAACACACTGTAAATCAGATTTATGTGCACTTGTACTGTTAGAAGAGATAAAAGACGCTCGTGAGCATTTTACGTTTTACATTATATTTATTTATTTATTTTACTTTGTAAGATAATTAAGGAATAAGTGACTATAATCTGTGAAATGGATGACTGTAATAAAAGATTTTTTTAATTCTCCAAAACGATGCCTTCGATGAGAATTAATACTTTCAATTATCCGTCAAAGCGTTTTAAC
The DNA here is from genome assembly GCF_013373865.1 of Monomorium pharaonis. Classification (NCBI taxonomy): domain Eukaryota; kingdom Metazoa; phylum Arthropoda; class Insecta; order Hymenoptera; family Formicidae; genus Monomorium; species Monomorium pharaonis. The sequence goes on along the minus strand of NC_050468.1, from coordinate 8,481,962 downwards.
CACTTAACGAAGTAGCTTTGGCAGCTGTATGACAAATTGTTGAATATAAATTAAACGACAAAATGTTACATTTTTACTAATGTAAAATGAAGATTGACATCTTCTCAAAGGAGAGTTACAAATGTGTTTATCTTCAGAGTTCTGAAACTGCCAAAAACCTTCGTCGTTCAAGCAAGCATTGAGACTGTCACTGCATTGGAAGTATCGCGTAAATTCTAGTATCTATTGAATAATTTTTTCGACGTCAGAGGTTTTTGTCTGCCGCCTTCATTCGCCGAAATGTGAAGAGCTTATAAATAGAATGAAGCCGTAGTAGCGAAGTGGCGCGAGTGTAGGGTAGACTCCACCTGTCGACTGCCTTCTACATTGCCGGCACGCAATTTCATTCATTTCGATTCGCGTTTAAGTTTTCAGTCGCCAACGCCCGATATAGATCGCGTTATGAATAGTGCAACGTCGTTCCCGGGGGGCGTTTCAGCATCGTAGCCCCGCGGAGTATCGTAATTCTCTTTATCGCATCGTATCTGCAATCCGCCGCTCGCTCGTGTATATCAATGCGATACGGACGAATGCATCGAAAGCAGCCGCGCATACATGTATGCATGCATACGCGGTGCACACGCGTGCATCGCACAAGGAAAATCGCGACCGGAGACCGATAAGAAGAAATGCAAGAGCGGCGCGTATTCTCTCGCGCCGGACGCGAATACAAGCCTTTCGCCTTTTGCAAACAGAGCATTATTTTGCTAAGAGAGTTTGCAAAATATTATTTAAACTCTTTTCACGCGAAACACGTGGAAAACGGACGTTAAAGAACACTTAAAAAAATGTAGTAAATTAAAGAAGAATCTAAATAGATAAAAAATATTATAACTTAATTAAGAATTTTTCAATAATAGTTGCAGTACTTGCGTAGGCAATATATGACGCACGCTTTGCGATCAACATTTGTTAATAATAATACTGTTTTTAAAAGCTCAAAATTTTCTTCTAAAGTAAACTGCATCAGTCATTAGACAATCAGCAATATAAATGTTCCACTTAAAAAAAAAAGTTAAAATAATAGGTTTTCGACATAATATTAATAAAATTAATAAATTGCAAATTTATTAATATTTTTTAGAATTTAAGAAAATTTAAATCCTAACTTTCGTATAGATTTGATTAAAACAATATTTTTAAAATGCAATTACATCTCGATAGGATAACATTTTTAAAATTATACAAAATTTTATATAAAAATTACAATCAGCACGATTATAATTATGTTAATATTCTACGTATTTACAAAAATAAGATCTAAAAATATTAACCTTTTATTAATAATTGTTTGCCAAATTTATTTTAAAATTTTGAATATTTCAACAAAACTACATATAATGGCGCAAATTATTTTTGCGACATAAAATTAAAAAAAAATTGTTCAATAATAAAAGGAAATATTTTTGTTTTATTAAAAATTAATTCATATATTATACATGTTTACAAAAATGCACAATTATTTCTAACAAATTATAATGTAGAAATATTGTGAGCAATATGGAAGATTATACATTCAGCAAATTTTTAAAGAAATAATTAAATGGTTTCTTAAATAAAAATGTAAAATATTTATCCTTTAACTTTTAAAAAGTGTATACTTTTTGACAAATATTAATCCTTTCAGTACCAGAAAAAGATTGATTTATAAAGACTAAATAAGACTAAATAAAACAATTTTAACGTAAAAAAATTATTTCTAATAATGTTTGATACAACATTGAAAATAAAAATTGTTATTTTAATTTTTTATAAATTGTTATATAAACGTCCGAAAAATTAACATCCGGAAAAACTGATTTTCTGGACGTCGGCACTTTAAAGATTAATCAGGAATTTATCTGCTTTATTAAACTGCTACTTTAAAGTGTACCAGTGTAGTACAATTATTGCAAAATTTTCGTCAATTTACGGTGCCATTGTGTAATATTTGTGCAATGTGCCTATCGGGATATTAAGTTGTTTTTATTTCTTTTCATTGACTAGTTCTTATTTATTAATTGGTTGCAGTAACCCTATATCGATTTCCATTATATTTCATATAAATGAGAATAATCAAGTTTTGTGAGAAGATCTCAGAATAAATATCATGAAGTTTTAATCAATTAAAACATCTGCCCTATTTATTATCTCTTATTTTGACATTTCACATACGTCGAAGTGTTTTGAAACCCGTAATCGTTTCATCGGAGAAAAAAAAATAGGCGTATCACAATCTCGCGGAAAATTTTCTGCCGCGCTGTGTGCGCACACAGACGTTTCTCTTTTGATAAACAAACAGCGTATCGCCAGCCGTTTACCAATACACTCCTCTCATTACGTGCCGGTTATTTATAAATATGTATCAACGACTGATTAAAAGTAGAGAATCATCATGACGCCATATGTCAGGCCGTTTTCTAGATGGATGCTCGTTGTACTCGCGACAAACTAAAAATAGCGACAATATTATTGCACGCTAATGACACATGTTCAAAAGATAATTTCAGATTTAGTCCATATTCGCTCGTCTGGTATATTTACATTTACCGAAAGGATTAATTGTGCAATATAAAATTCTTAACATGAACATAATATGATATACGTTCATTTGCTCGGACGCATAATATGCTTATTAATTTTTTTGTTAATGTACAAAGTCTGCTCCGCAATATATTTTTACACAGAAAAAAAGCAAGTGTCAAATTAACTCTTATATATTTATATGAACGCATTCATTATTTCATATATACGCAACAATACATAATCTTTTTAGAAGAATTTGAACATCTTGAATTTCAACAATATTATAGTCTTATTTCAATACTATAATTGTTATTTCAAAAATATAATATTATTATTTTGATAATTTTATTCTAAAAAAATTATAATCTTCGATTTGAACACACTGTATTTTCTATCCAACATTTTTTCATTTCCATTCAAGAAAATTATTCTTAAATAACAAGAATATAATTTTTTTGACTAAACTATATAAAATCTTAAAATAAATCTTTATTTAAGTAAATTTTTTTTATTTAACGCAATATAATCTTATTTTAAGATTTTCATTTTGAAACTAAAGGTATTGTCAAAATAACAAATGACCAAACAATATCCTTTTTTTCTGTGTACTCATAATAGATATATTTTGATAACTTGTTAACAAAGATATGAAGACTTTCAAGATAACTCGTTAAAAGTTGAAGTGGCTGTCACAGATTGACATCCCATTCATTGTAAAATGCAAGATTTTATTTTATGATTTATGAATGTATTCTTTTTTCTTTCTTTGTGCCTTATCTACGCCATCTCGTATGAGAATATATCATTACGGGAATAAAAATGGTAAAATGGTATTTTGTTCAGTGCGCTCGAGACTCATGCGAGATCTTAATCCAACTTTAATAATAGCAGATATTCGACACGCTGCTCTCTACCTGCAGTAAGGAATCAGTGCTTCCAGCCGCTTTTAATGGTGATAACTAGATAGAAAATCATTTCTCTCGAATCGTAAGTACTTTGTAATACCGGATCGTCGAATTACATAAATTCCAGCGCGAAGAAAGAGAGGAAGATGTGAACTACCTTATTATCCGCTTCCATCTGCCTGTTGCGTTAAATTAGGAATATGAGCGTAGTCTAATTTTCTCGAGGGCAGTGTCGCCATTACAAAGTTCGCATTCACCATCGTAAATACTCACAAAAGCGAATTATCCCAGTGAATGCACAAAGCGAGGAGAATGTACAGAGTATTCAAAAAGAGTAACGACTCTCTTTTAAAATCACATCAATTTGCGATAAAAATTAAGAACAATTATATAAACGTCCAGGAAAAAATTAAATTGCTTTTAATTTAATTTTTTTTATCATAAACATACGATGAAAGCAAGTTTTCTCATCTCATTGGCGTTAAATGTCCGTTTCTTCATATTTCTATCAAAACAAATAGCGCTTTATTACACTGAGCAAAAATGTTGTTAATTTAACCAAATTTTTCAACTTGATTAAATTTATTCAGTTCAAATATTTATTCATTCAACTTAAAACTTCTATTCAAGTATTTATATATTGGACTGAAATACATAGATGCTTGAATTCAAGAAATTTAATCAAGTTAAAAAATTTAATTAAATGAAGAACTTTTTTTTCTTGGTGTAATAAAACGCGGAAAATTATTTCCAAAAGTCTTTAAAAATTTTGAGATCCACGTTCGCGAATGCTTCAGCATTCTCAGCACGGAAATGGCATATATTTCCGAGGCTCGGCCGTACCTTTTTTGGACGCCCCGTATTGTAATTCGTCTACTCGCGAGTTCGCGCGGATGCAGCCAGAAAGGAAACGGAATATTTTTGCAGCCGCGAGTCTTGTCATTTGCAGTCGCCGCGGCTATTCCCGATGCGGCTCCGCGGATTCAATAAGCCGCCGCCGTCCCCGGTCTTGTCTTCTCGCTCTCCGCCTTGTCGACGACAACCGCGCGTATCCGCCGCTGGACTTTACACGCAGGATGTCCCGTTTAAGAATATAAATGCGGGCTAGCCCCGCGTGAGAGAGCGTATCCCTCGTCGTTTACGAGAAAACGATTTTTACGCGACACATGTAGTATAATGAGCAACCAACGCATATATGTTTCCCGGCATATATATTAGTCTTCCCGACGACCAAATGAATACCCGGATTATTTATTTATCTTGACGATTTCGGATTGTTTCATGAATTTATTAACGCGCCACGATTGACTTTTCTTTTAATGCGGAAAGACGTAAACGACGTTGAAGCTTTTATTTAACTGGCGACGCAAGAAATGTTTTTTAAAAGAATTTTTCAATTATAATTTCTGCATCCCGTCTCAAGCCGCGTTATTTGCTGGCAGTACGAACATTAGAGAAAATGAATATTTCATGTGGATTTCCAGATCCAGAATATTACAAGTGCATTTACGTCATAAAATTATGACTGTGTATATAATGCGCACATACATATTACGATACGGCTGCATAAGTGACACTTAAACTTGAAGAAACTGCTATTATTAGCTTGTTATAAACTATTGCTAATTTGCATTCGTGTCTCGCATTAAACTGTTCTTTTGATACCACTGCGTTTTATTTGCCTCGCGCTTGAGAAGCTGCGTTACTTATTTCGGGCTGAATATCAGACAATTGCCCATATATACGCTAAATGCCCATGTGCATAACGGTGCATAAAGGAACGAAGAGCCGGCCGTATGCATTTCTTCCCTCGCGCATTTTTTTCTCATAATGGAAGGCGCACTTGTCAGCGAGACTGTACCTTGCCCGAGTCTCTTTGAAAGCCCCGTGAGTTGAGTTCGTGCTCGGCTGTGTCAGTGAGGAGCTCGCGTGTGAGACTTAATTTGTGGTTTTTGTGACGTGTGCACGTACGCGCACGCACACGGGGAAACGCCGATGGTGCGGCGCGCGTGTGAATGGACCGAAGACTCACCTTGAAAAGGAGTGAGTATCGAAAGAGAGTCTTGTGCGTGCCGCTGCAGGCGGGCACTGCGGTCTAACGTGTGCGACAAATGCGTGCACATTGCGGCCGTTGGACGCGAAACGAACCAGGCGCATTTTTGCAGACGCGAAACCGTTAGAGCACGTCATTATTGTGCCAGGCAGCGATTGAAAGTGCGACTAGACCACTGTCAGATCGCCACCGGACAATTGTCCCGATGACCAAGGAATTTGAAATATCACGATCCTTATCTGCATGGTCAAGATGGCTTATTCATCGAGTCGCGTGAATAGAGCGCTTCTACAAAGTCTGGTACCTTCTAGGACGACCTGTATATGGAAGGAATTTAAATATTTTTATCCGCAGATTTTAAATTATAATATGTGATATGACTTGAAAGTCCCAACTTCCAAACCACGTTAATGTTAAGTATATTATTAAACTCTTAATGTCAAATGTAGTCTAATTTAAATCATTTTTATTTCATCATTGCTTCTATTTACTATGTTATTATTTTAACCAAAACAATAGAATTAAAAACTCATACAATTTATTAAAGACTCAAATTTAATATTTACTAGACGCGCACAATAATATGAACACTAATTTACTTTGAAATTAAGCAATTCAACCACGGAAATGAGTTAATTAGATATAATTGTTTTCTTTAACTACATGTGTTATTTAACTCGAGACATTGGTTTAAATTTAATCTTTTAATATTTAACAGCGTCTTCTTCGTTTCTACAACCGTTGAGAAGATAAGCTTATTAATTTAAAAAGCAAGAGACACTATAAAGACATTTTTCACAAAAGTAACATATGATCGTGAGACATTGGCTGAGAATTATCGAGGTGCAGATGGTACAAAATGTAATTACTGTCGGAGGTAATGAAAGTCGCGATGGTCTTGTTTCCGATCGCGAGGATAATAACGTGCACGAACGTATCGCCTGTCGTCTGCGAAAATGCGAGTGCAATCTTTTACGAGGAGATGCGCCAAGCGGATTTACGGCCCGACACGAGGAGACGAGGATGTAAATTTGTAAAGGAATTATTAGTAGACGCAGCGAATCGTTTGCAAGTACCGACTCGTGTACATCGGATCGCTTGCATCTCTTGGGATTGCCGCTCGTTATACAGGGAATAGACAAAATGATGTGAGGACCTGGGAGAAATACGCTACTTATTTTATTAATAAGAGATTGGTCCATCATTTGTCTTTAATACAGATTTTATCCTTGTTTGGAATAAAATCATACAATATTTAAATAGCCACCAGTAATGTTATGCCAATATTTTTGTCTTAGTCTTTTAAGAGATGTTGGAGGAGAAAGTCTATTTTCCACATTATTCTTCAAAAATTGTTCACAATGATTCGATAATATTTAAATCAGTTACGTTGGCTGAAAAAAATGTAGAAGAAGAGAAAGCAGTTTTTGGAAAATTGTGTGAAAATAAAATTTCTTTCTTCAATATTACTTATATAATCAATTAAAAAATGTTTTACTAAACATAAATACAACATTTAAGTATCGTATAACCTTTCCAAACAATGATAAAATCTGTATTAAAGACAAACAATAGATTAATCTCTTAGGGGATGCCAAAGTGCCCGTCAACCTTGATCGGGATCGATAATGTAGTATATATTTCTTTTATTGATTTGAAAATCCTTTTCCAGAATTACAGTACTCGTATTAATATCAGAATATAAATTGGAATTTATATAAAAGAATAAAAAAATGTTTTGCAGTTTGCTCTTTTTATTAACCTATATTTGGATTTGCAATTATAAAAAGTTCGTGAAACTAATCTTTTTTTCTAGGCTTTTAATCTTAGTTCAAATTGCACAATATTGTTCGTATATGTTATTTCTAGAGGAATAAGGTTTTATTTTGTACATATATATCGTAAATTTTGTATACTAAGCAAATATTGCCCTCAAGTGACAGCTCTACGCTGAAATAAATTTTTTTTTTTTTTTTTTATACATAAACTCGACTTTTTTCCTCCAGATTTTGATACGTATTTTAATTCTGTAAAAGAGTTTTGCGATTCTATAAAGCCAATTAAAAGATTAGTTTCTTTAAAAGATATCGGTAAAATTAAATTCGGATTGCCCCTCTCTTGTACACCATGCTCTTGTCAAACCCAAAACGCTTTCCTATCTTTTGCCATCTATTTTCTTGTCAGTGAAAACGAGCACATCGCGCGACACATTCGTCAGAGTAGAAAAAAAAGGAGTTTAAATCGTACGTGCCGCCCGGTTTGCTGGGCCCTTTGTAACAACTCGCCGTGAAAGTATCATGTAGGAAAGCATGTTACACGTACGCATATAATCCTGTTTTATAGAAAACTTGAGATATATTCCGGATTCCGTGGAGAGGGATCGCCTCGCGGCGGGACCGAGAGTTAGGTATTCAGAAAAGCGTGCGGTTCATAGGAAGTCTGCTACGTGACGGCGATGTCAACCCGGGGCGAAGAAACGAGAAATGATAATAATAAAAAAAAAAAAGAAAGGAAGAACCGAGGGAGAAGAGCGCAGTGGAAAAAGAAATAGCGAGGCGATGAAGAGGCGACACGAGACGTTCGACCGTACCGTCTCTCGCATATGTAATGCATCCTTAAGGAATTTTTTGCCTTCGCCAGTCGCTCCTATCTCGTCTTTTACACGGAAAACAATTACGTCGGACGCGTGTATTTTAAGATTGTTTTTTCAACTAGTGCGATGCGATCAATCTTGTCGTCAACGCAATGTCACTTCTTGCTGCTTCCTTAATATTCTCGTAATTTTCTACGCGAAGTTGTTATGGCAGCAAATAATGTAACAGAACAGGCTTTGTTTTTTGTTTCTTTTTTTTTCTGTCGTTCTTCTTAAAACGTTACGTGGCTATGCTAATCATTTCGTAAAATTATCATTGGACAATTGCTAATCTGAATAAAGATCGATAGGATTGAAACCCGTTCTTTCAACCGTGCGATATTTATAGAACGAACGAAGAGTCATACGGAGGAGACAGCCTCTTAATCTCCGGAATTATCTTACGGACTGAGCTTCACAACAATGCGCGTTGGCTACCTGCCGATTTCTTTAAAAAAATTCCAAATGGAAAGGGTTTGACAACTTACATAAATCTGCCAAGCGTCTATCACTCGTTTCTGTACTATTGCCGCAAGCTGTTTAAAAAGGTTATTACAATGTTCTTCAAACAAACTGACCTTGAAATGTTGGCTGGATATTGATGATATTTTTCAACATAAAAGTATGAAATAACCTATTGTAATAAGTGCCTGTGAATTTCGTATAAAAAGAAACAAAAATGTGTATCCAAATAAATCTTCTAAAATTTAATAAATCTATTCACAGTATATTATTTTCTTTGTCACAATCAAGCCATTTATTTTGGGCCAAATATCTTTTGCAATTGATGGTTGAAGAAAATTCTCAAACAATCCTTTTTTCTAATACGTCCTGTTCATTTGAACAAAAACCTAGATCAGCAATCTGGTAAGCAAATCTCAAGTTTCTAGATTGCATTGTCAAGAGCATAAAAAATATATTAAATGGACGGCTGATAATTTCGGAGGCAAAGTGACGTCATGGCCGGCACAAACGAGGGTTGGTACATTATGACAAGAAGGGACCATTTGACCCCACTCATTGTTTCTAATCCCACAATAAATTGAAGCAGCTGTACCGGCAATTGATACAAATTTACGTACAGTCCGACTCATAAGGCGCAGATCTTACTTGCTGCGACGCGACTGTTGTGACTTAGTGTCCGTGCATATAACTCGTTTATTAAATTGTATTTCGTTCTGTATTTTATGTATAAATCATCTGTTCGATTATTTGATGAATCATAAGCTATTAAGAACAATATAAACGTCATAGCTTTTATATCATCGAAATAAAAGACGTAGACGTAAGACACAAATTGCTGGTATCATATGGAAATATCACTTTTAAAAGTAAGCCTTCTAAATATTCCTTTTGCGGCATGTATCATAAATATCTAAGTAAAAATAATAAAAAATATTAAATAAAAACATTTTCTATATGAATACATGTGTATATATTATATTATATTTAATGCGACTTATTAAGTAAAGACTTAAAAAATTTCGTAAAAATTTTGAAATATATAAAATTAACTATAATTTCTATTATTCATAATTAACTTTATTACTCATTCTAATTAAAATTTAAATTATTTAAAGTATCCGAAATTATATTTTGCAAAGTTTTAGCTTCTAAAAATAACTTTTAAGATTGAATTTATATTCGGGCATGTAAAAAAAGTGTATCCTATTTATCTATTGTAAATCTACAGTTAATCTATTGTAAAAGGTCTATTATTCTACGGCAGAGCAAAAAGTTATTTACAAGTACATGCTGCATCGTTTCCTCGATGAGAAGCCGATAGCAGTATCGTCAACGTGGGGGTGCAGAAAAATTGGATTTTTGTTCCAGACGATTCAACACCGTTGGCGGTTCCTGACTGCCACACATCCGCAACGAAGATAACGGATTGACGTAGGCGGTCTACGCGATAACACGGCCGTCGATTTTTTTACGGAGTTGAGAAGTTATCGAGCAACCTCAAGGGGTCAAACTGGAGTTCGACTTCGCTTATACAATCGCTGCTTTTCTTCTTTCGTGCGCGCAGGATAATCCTCTTCACGCGGTCATCCGTCTTCGCCTGCTCGACTGTAAAATGTCAAGAAAGGCTGGCGCAAGAATACACGTCGAATGCACGCTATGCACTGCGCATTTATATTGTATACGTTGCTTCTATATATATATACTTATAATATATACATTTTATTTCCTTCAGGTTATTTATAATTTTTAGACTGTCATTAATAATGATTTATTATTATGCAATTTTAAATTGTACAATTGAGAAATTTATAAAGTCAAAATTATACTCTTTTTTTTTTATAAACAGACAAGAACTTTTGACATAGTATTTTAACATCAATTTTGATTATGTTAATGGTACACTGTGTTTCCAAACAATTATTCAATATTAACCAATGTTGCTTAATTTCAAAGTTTCAAAGTAAAAATTTGATTTCAAGATTTCCAAAAAAAATGTTGATTTGTTCTTACATATTATATATGTTATATAAAACACAGAATTACGAACTATTCCAGGAATATTTGCAATAGTCCATGATAGCCTGTGCTATAGATGACACACAGGTAAACACTAGACAGCTGAGTTCGTTACAAACAAGGTTACTTCTTTTCTTAACATATGTTTAATGTATGTTGGAACGAACCACAACATTCTTTTTTCTGATGTAATCTCTCAAGTCGAATAATCCTTCATGACTGAAGATCTTCTTCACTTTGCCATTATTTTTCAACTCTCTATTGTTCCATTTATCATAAAAAGTCCATTGTTTGAATGTACTTCTTTGTTGGGGTATGTAATCGATTGTACTTCTAAAAAAAAAGCGATGATTTTCTCGAAGGAAATTTTAATACATCTGACTCGTCTTAAACTCGGCTGCGTGCTGCTGGCTATTATTTATTTTTATTCCTCTTGGAACAACTTCAACGTCGGATTGATTGCACGTTGCATCCATCGCAGGAAGCTTTGTTTGCCTGGAACTCTCGCGGTTAGTTAATCGTCAAGTGATGACGACACGCGATTTATCGTGCACGTATAATTACAACTCGCGGTATGAAAATGGCATCGGGGTATCAGTCGATTATGTCGGTCGGTGTTATTCAAATTAATTTTATGATAACCTGAGATAACCCTTCGCAGACAAGATAACATTCGTCATGGAAAATCAAGAAAGACTATGCCTGTCCCTTGTCAATCTTTCTGTACATCTTACATGGAAATTATAGACGCCGCGCAATATATATTTTTCGATTCGTAAACTTGATAAACGTAATAATTCGCTCCGCTGCTTTATAAACCATTCCTTTTATTTTATCTCCTAATAATTTATATAAAACATTAAAACGTTAATTTTTATTAAAGTATTAATAATAATAAAAACTTTTTTACATTTTATAATTTTTACTTTATCCTTTAACGTATTGTGCATCAAAACAGAAGCTAAAGAGGTTGTTTATAATTATTTATATTATAATTTATCTACATATATATCTCCAGAAGTAGAAAAAGCTAGAAATTTGTCTGTGTAGAGAGAGAGAGAGAGAGAGAAAGAGAGAGAATACAATATTATACGAATAATTTGTATACCCTTGTATTCATTTAAAAAGAAAAAAGAAATTTCTAGAATGTACACACAAGTTTTTCAAAGGCTGAAGCGAAGCGATTGGCCGTTCGACGAGTCCTCAATCCGTGATTTTAGAGGCGCCGAGGATAAACGTGGGAAGAGGGTCGAGATGCGCTCGCGGGAAATGAGTTCACGCGGTCGGCTCGACTCTTTCCGCGAGGCGTGAAAATTAATTAACCTGCCATCATAATCTTACACGGAGAAACGTGAACGGCACACTCGGACGGTCCAGCCGGCAGTCGCCGCAAATCACGGCATGTCGAACCGGCGCGGTACAATGTCATGCGGCGAATCGCCGTAGGGTCTTACGCAACTCGCAGGATGAGACGGGATGAAAGCACGTTAGCTAGGGAGTTTATCAATGGCTCGCAGCGGAGAAGCTTCTCTCCGGTAACGCGCGCGTCATGATTGCACGAGAAAGGCGGGAACCTTTGATCCGGGCGTTTCATCTCGGAAGGCGCCTCTCTCGCGGGCTCATCGTGTCTCGCAACTTGTAGTTATATGTGAAAGCTTGTCCTAAGTTCGCCCTCGTGTTAACCCTAGAACGCGTGAGACTTGTTTCTCCGATATTTTACTCGTAAACAACGGTAGAAATAGATCCAGAAGGCTAATCACATTAGCCACGATTTATTTCCATATAAATATGAGAGCATAACAGATAAAATAAAGCAGATTTTTAATATATTATTTGTAAAAAGTTCTAAACAATTAAACGTATTTGCATAGATATTGATGTAAGTTTTTTTCGTTTGGACAACGTGTTATATAAAAAGATAAAATAAGAGAGAAAAAGAAAAGGAAAAAAAAAAGAAAATTAACGATAAACTTTAACAAATTTTCTCCTCGTTTTACGATCAAAATTTATTTGAAATTCAATTCCGCTATCTCGATGTCAATTAAATCAAATCGTCAAAGAAGGTCGTTGAACCTTCTACCGCCCTTACAAAAGATGTGTTGAGGGAATACTGAATATGTTTAACATTTTAAAACCGCATATAATTGACTTAATTTTATCTCCTTTTACCCGAATTTGACCCTAACGGATTATTTACGGATGCATTGTTCCTTGTTTTTTATTTTACCATTTGTACTTCACATTACCATTATAAAGAGAGGATTTCAGAAGGAAAATATTATAAGAAGCATTAATTTTATGAAACTCTTATATTTTAAGACATAATTTTTATTTTTAGAATATAAATAATAATAAATGATATGTCGTGTAAAGTGATCCCGTATTAATCTATAAGGTATAAAAACAAATTTCTTTTTTAAATGTAAAAAGTTGTAAAAAATATTAAAGGATCATGAATGATTTGAAAATCAGATATACTTTATAAAGTTTCTATTTGCAGCCATACAGTTCTAAAATGTGAAAAATAATTTTGAATGAATTACGCGCGAATCCATTCAAAGGTAAAAATTATTTTAATTTCTATAGCGAGACATTTGCGCATGAAAAGACTGCCGTGATTGAAAGTATTGGAAGATTTTTTGGTTACGTCCCTTTAGCGTCTCGAGAGGCCTCGCGAGCTACGAAAGCTCGTTGATTCTGACAGCGAGCGATCCTCCCCGTGCGTAGAGGAGGAATAAATTGAAAAGATCTAACTGGCAGCGGTCGAGGATCGATGGTTATAGAACAAGCGAGCCACTCCGAAGTGAGAACGAGATGAATGACTGGATGCGAACTGGTCTGGCCGGCTTCGAGTGTCTATGTATTGTGTGAAGTCGGAAGTATCGAGGACCTATGGTTTTGCGAAAGATGTGGAAATTTAAGTCCACGAGCAACGCGCGACATATTCCACCAGGAAACCAGGCTCAATATGAAACAACCTCGAGGCACGCTACTCGCAAACAAACGTAAAAAGCAACAATCCATATCAGAAAGTTATCAGGAAGTTGGAAACTTATGATTAAATGATTTTGCAATGTGCCTCAAGCAAAATGTCAAACGGTAAATGTGATATGGACTAAAAAAAAAATGTCCGGAGAATATAACGATCGGATCGTTAAAAGATAACAAACGGATATTTATGATTACTAGATCGAACAAAAATTTAATTCGAATTTGTAAAACAAAAAGCATACGTTTATCTTTTCAACAAATCCATTCATTTCTACACCGATGGTTTTACTCTCAATGAATCGAATTTTTGTCTAATCTAAATAATCGTAAATATCCATTTTCTACTTTTTAACAAAATAATCTGATCGCACAGTTAGTGTGATTATACAATAAGATACGATTAATATTTTACATTTAATTCAACATAATATATTGTCCAAAAATTAATCTTTGCTATGTAGAATATTTTTTTTAAAATCACAAAATTATAAACTATATATTTGTTTTTTCAATTTTCAATATTAACTTTTATAATTCTCATAATTTTTGAAGAGAAATTTTTTTTTTTTTGACACTATGTAAAGAGAAGACGTTTAAATATGTACGCGCCTGACTCCCATCCTGCGGCGAAGAGCTGTTATCAACGGAGTCCATAACTAAAACAACCACTCGGCAGGATGGGGCGCCATATTGAAAGAGTGAGTCCGCAAGAGCGACGAGCGCCGTCCACCCCTTTCCTCTGATAGCAGAACAAAGGAAATGCATAAACGCGGGTGATGATAGCGCGAAGCGACTTTCAACTCGGACATTCGTGATTCCTCGGTTGCGTTTTTCCTTTTGTCCCTCC